>NC_068938.1:156284801-156301794 GCF_016801865.2 Culex pipiens pallens
TTGGCAAAAATTTTACCACACACGGACATCACTCGAACTCCACGGAATTTATTTTCTCAAAATTCGAGGGTTGGAGATAGGCGAGTTCTGTCAAGGTGAATCGATAGAGCGTCTAAAATCGATGCAGTGTGATTTTTTGACGATTTTTCCGAAGAAAATTCATGCTGAATCGACATATTTACGAAGATGAAAATGACGTCCAGCCTTAAAGTAAAACCTATACCTTTCTTTAGTAAGAAAGGCAAAAAACTAACAAAAATTCGCTTCGTTTAATACCCATATTTCAAATTATGAAAATTTGAGTATTTTCGAAAAATACGGTATTTTGTGAACAATTTTGAGTACATATTTATACACTGAAACTTACTACATTTTCAAAAAATATATTCCTAATTAAAGCATTGAATATTTTATATAATATGAGTGAATTTTAGAAGATTTAAAAATTAGTTATCGTCCATTATCAGCGATAAGATTATCGCCGATAGAATTATCGAAATAACGATAGCGATAATGATAAATTATCGTTATCGTCCCGATCAATATTTTAATCAAGTTGAACGAAGGATATGCAGAATATCAATAAAAACCATTAATAATAATAATAAACCGACACACAAAAACAAAATACAGCGTTCGACAAGGGATGACAACGACATAATTTATGAATACAAAACCTAAAAAAAACTTCATTTCCCTGATTTTTTTACCAGAATACACAATTGAATGTCACACAAAAAAAGGATCTTGATGCATATTTTTTTCAATATTGCTTTGGAAATACACTACAATTCCATTTTAATTTACGCAATTTTGTTTGTCTACGTATAGCTACTTTGACTTTTTCAACAAGGCTTGGTACTTTTCAGAACCATTAAAATGTTCACGAAGGAGTTTCTTGTTTCTAGCGACAAAAAAATCATAAACCCTCAGCATTTTTAAACTTCTTATAATTGAGGTTTCGGATAATCAAATCTGTACAGAAGTTTCATACAAGCAATTTGACTTTGTGAAAACACAGAAAAAAATTTTTAATATTCATCAGGGCATGTTAACAGACATTGTTTTAAAAAAAATGTGTAATATTACAACAGGAACTGATAAATTTTCATCAGGTTCACATTTTTACACATTTTCAAAGTGAAAGTACTCAAAAAGAGGGAAAATTCAACCAACCAAATTTTCAACCTTCCAAAATTCAACGTTTTTTTTCTGAGCACAAATCCGAAGAAAATTTTAAATTTTCTGAAAAAAGGTAATTCAAGTCATGAATAAATCACGGTGAATACATCTGGTATAACTTGTTCCACCTATTATCATACCAGCAGCTGTTGCGTAATTTACACATCATCTAATGATCTAATCGCCCGTCTTCCTTCAACGTAGGTGTTCGCAGCTCTCTTCTTCTTTTTGTACATGATTCAGCTGACAGCTCCTCCACACCTCCCCCTCTCCTCAAGAATCAGAACCACACTATCAGCCAAAGTTCATCTGCCGCGGCTCTTTGACGTGACGCGTGGCGCCAACTTCAAAGACTCAACCCCATCAACGCACACACGATGCTCTTCTACTTCTGCTGCGGCTGCTGCATTCGTTCGTTCATTGCCCATTTACACACTTATTATTCGCGTTGCGTGCGTACATGCCGTTGCACTTTACTCCGCGATCATGACGCAGCAGACTGCTGGAGTCGTAACTTGCGCGGTTGTATCAGCAGATTTTCACTTGTTCTAATTGTAGCATTCGACGCTTTTGAAAGTACCTTCTAGAAGTGCAGTGGGTGCATCTCCCTCTCGGAACGCAACTTGTATGCACGTTTTAATGAATTTGATAAAATCTGCAAGTTTAATGGCATAATCCGTTCTCGTGAGTGGTGCGTGATTTTGCACACCATTCGCCGTGCACAATTTATGAGCGACGTAAACAAATGCTATTAAACATTAATAGATGCAAAAAGAGCCCCCCTTTCAATCGAGAAGCTTTCATTTTGGGGTCAATTAGCCGTGGCTTTGCTTTAATTGCACCTGGTACCCCATATAGAGTGGTGACGGTACAGTGAAACCGAACTATGGTGGCAAGTGGGCGCGACCGTCTTCGCGAGCTCAAGCTGCTCTGGCTGGAAGGATGTAAACCGTAGCCCACGGATCAGACATTTGCATTAAAATGCAGCTCAAGGAGGCGTCAAGTACCGGTTTATGTGTAGCAGCAGCAGCAGGCACTTGGTTCAAACACTTTTGAGCCATTCTTTTTTGTAAAGTTGTTGCAATTTGCAGGTTGGCTGGGCCTTTTCACGACTCAGTGAAGGCACAGCCCCAGAAGCAGGTTGTCACGTTTTGCAGCTATGGGTTTCGAAAGAAGACTTTGTTGACGGAGTTCCAACAGGTTGGGATCAGAATTGCGATGAAATATACATAGTTAAAAATCAACAAAACTCGATGTTCAAAAATTAAATTTTATCATAGCTCCTGAGTTCGATATTTTTTAAAGCTAACCGACTCCGAATCCAACTTCTCAGAATTTGTCGACAGTCAATGGAGTCTGACTG
This sequence comes from Culex pipiens pallens, assembly GCF_016801865.2. Classification (NCBI taxonomy): domain Eukaryota; kingdom Metazoa; phylum Arthropoda; class Insecta; order Diptera; family Culicidae; genus Culex; species Culex pipiens. The sequence continues at coordinate 156,287,347 of NC_068938.1, forward strand.
ACTCCAATTTCGCAGCCGTTATGAACCCTTTGTATTTCAGGAAACTAGAAATTCGAAGGCTTCTGTTTTGTCTTGTTTTATCTCTCATTGAAATCATTTTTATGAAAAGGTTTCATCGGGACACAATAAAAATGGCTCACTTCCAATTCAGCTACCTATTTATACTAAGTTGCAAAGTTGTGGACTCGCTATAGAGTGGTTCTCTCCGTTTTTGCAAATCGATTTGGTCTAAAATATGAATGAGAAAAATTATACTTGATTTGAAAATTTTGAGATTTTCAGGAATCAGAAATTTCACAAAAGTTTCTTCTGTTGAAAATTACCAGCTAATTAGGTGACACTTTGAAATCAATTCGTCGGTTCGACTTCTTTGTGGGTTCCAGAGAGAAAATTGTAGGAAATTTTCTCAGCTTATCAAAATTGTCTTTTTTCAGGGGTGCTTTTCTTTCAATAAGTATTCTAAAAATCTAAAAAAAAAACTTTATTTAAAAATGCAAAAAAAAAAAAACAATCATAAAATTTATTTCTAAAGGTAGCTTTGACTTGAATACGGTATATTTTATCAAAGAAATTGTAATGTATTTTTCGATTGCAAATTAGATTTTTCTTTAAAAGTGATTTTTAATAATTTTATGTTTATACAAGCCTTACCCGACAAACTTCGTCTTGTCTCCTTTTTTGTATTTTGACGTTTTGAGCTTTTTGCTTATTCAGCCTCCTGTGATCAAAATTTGATTTTACGTAACTATCTCCATACAATTTGCCGATGCTCCGGAATCGGTTCCAGAGTGGCCAAAGTTTTAATTTTTTGGCGTAAAAACCTTCCTTGGGCTTATACGAACCAAACGCAACAAAAAGCACCTCGATACGACGCACCGTATTGAACTGATTCGCGTTCGAACAAAACCATCGTAATTTTTTATATATATAGATAGATTTTCGATATTTTCCAAAAAACACTTATTTTTTCTAAATATTTATATCTCCTAAACCAGATTTTGCACCATCAATAAGGCGACAAAAAAAATCGACTCTCGACTCAATTCTTTAGGTAAAAATAAGTAACTGTGCCAATTTTGAGCCAAATCGTTTAAGGTTTAAGAGTCGCTATATATCGTTAAAGCTGGTGGAAAAAATCTTTTCATACAATAACATCTTTTTTATATCACCAATAACTCATCAGGGTTAACTCGGATCGTTTTGCGATCATCGACAAAGTTGTTTGTTATAAAATTTTACATAAAAATCTCATACTTGACAATGATCCGACACCACCTTTTGGTGGAATTTTGAAATGCTTGCTTTTCCCCATATTTTTTTCGAATTTTTCCCATACAAATTTCAACGATTATTAGCGACCCTTAAATCATAACCGGTTTGACTCAAAATTTGACAGTAACTTATTTTTACCTAAAGAATCGAGCCAGGGGATATCTCTTAAGATTTTTCAAAAAAAAATGTTTTTCTTGTCACCCTTACCATCACGCACTATGGATCTGAAAATGTCTTTTTAGACCCCAAAAACACATAAAAAAATTAAAAATTAAAATACATGTTTTGAGAATTTAACCTCTTCTTTCTGAAAAGTCCAAATCACATCCAACAACTTTGTCGAAGACACCAAATCGATCAGAAAAATCCTTCTCAAAATACAGAATTTTATACATTTACATAGGGGAGAGTGGGGAGACTTGATCCCCTTTTTTTGTATCGCACATAACTCTGTCAATTTCTCACAAAACTATGATCTTTTTGCATGAATTGAAAGCTTAAACATTCAACTATGTTTGGCTGATAAGGGTATTTCATCAGATAAACTTTTCGAATCATGCCAAGCGTTTTAAAAAAATATTTTAAACCGGCATTTTCAAAATGTTGGGGGTAACTTGATCCCCCTTTCAACATTTTGAAGAAATCTTATGCAAAATGTTTCTTATTCATCCAAACTTTTAATTTTCTATAAGTTACAGCTATTTCACATTAAACCTGTACGTTTGTGTTCAAAATATTACAAGTTTAGCATGCAAAACATTTAAAAACATAAAATTTTCTTTTTTAGACCAATATTGAGCATGTTTACAAAAGCTGGTAATTTTTGTTTATAAAACTTTTGAAAAATGGTTCAAACTGCAGTAAGTTATATACAACTATACTAAAGAAAACTATGTACGAAAACCCCGCCCAATTATTTAATCTTGAGGCTGATTCCAGTGACTGTAAAAATGCAGGAATCAAGTCTCCCTAAACGCACTTTTTTAAACAATTGATTGTGAAAATAGTATGACGATAAATTTAAAGTCAAATGCGTAAGGGTTTTGGAGTTGATATGTTTATCAAACAATTCATGCATAAAAAATATTTTTTTGAATAATTTTTGTGTTTTCTATACTTATCAAAACAAAGAAAAAAGATCTCTTGGAAGTTTTTTGCAGCACTTCTTAGAAAAATGTGTGTAACTCAATCTAAACATTTTTTAATTTTTTTCTTTGTTTTCTACAATGAGTTTTAGTCAATTTCGCACAACTTTCTAGAACAAAGCTAATTGTTTTACCCACATGCTGACGAGATACAGGCTTGGGATCAAGTCTCCCCGGGGATCAAGTCTCCCCACTCTCCCCTACCCATGAGACTTGTCAGGAAAAACTCATGATCCAAATTGCTTTTTTTGACATATATAATGTATAGACAGAATAAAAACAATACAATTTGAAATTCGCTTAAAAAATTGCGAAATCATAGATAACTACTCAAGAAAGTTGTTTGGTCTAATACCTAGTTGCAAAATTATGAGTAAAAGAAAATATTTTTTTTAGAAAATTATCCTAAAAGAAGCCGGAATTAGATGGTCCAAATCAGTGAAGGTCGAATCCAAAAGTGCATGTTGTATGTGCTTTTCTCATATTTTTTAAATTTTTGATTTAAACTCTTAATTATATTACACAGAAAAAAATATTTGTGTAAATTTACATTATTTATCATGTACCAAAAGGTATCATGATAAATGATGTATATTTACATTAGATTCATCGGAAATTTACATGACTTTCATTGTAAACATTGTCAATCAAAATATTTTGAAAACGTGTAAATTTCCAATGAAAATAATGTAAATTTGCCAAACCAAAAAAATTTTTTTGCTCCGCTGGATCCAAAATTCGCTTGTTTTACGAATTCTAGATCCAACGAAGCAATACTACAGACTGTCTGGGGAAACAGACTGGCCAATGCAAAATAAACAGGCACTGGCAACGTATGTTTTGCGCTTGCAACATTGCCAGTTTTGTTGGGCGTAAAAGGCGTTTGGTGTCCAGCGGGTTTGGTGTCCAGAAACATTGGCCAATCTGTTTCCCTAGACAATCTGTAAGCAATACACCTTGTTGAGAGTAAAGAAAGTTTGTTCTGTCTCTGTTACTTTCTGACTTTTTTAATTTTATTTTAAAATCAATGTGCTAACATAAAACAAGTCGCAAGTGTCATGTAGAATGGTTACGAAAAAGAAAAGGTAAGCAAAACTTGAGACAAAAATACTGAACTATCTAAAGAGCATATGCATTTTCCAATAGGCTACTTACCTGTAGATAGTCTATAGACCAACTACAGGTTCACAGGGTTAATCGCTTCCAGATGCAACCGGACGCATCTTAAAGGAAATCGAAATTGGACACCACCCAGCCAGAAGCGGGCAATCGCCAATCGCAGCAAGCCACCCACTGGTATCTTAAGCGCTCGCCATCATTTCGCGCAAACGTAACCGCCTTGCCTTCGGGGATGTCCAACAGCTTGATTTCGATTTGATCAATGGCAACACATCGTCGGGTGCCATCATACACTGACAGGAACGTGGACACCAGCCTGGAGACGGACGCTGTACTGACGCATGCATCTAAATAGGACAAGCAACGAAGTTTTAGTTTTGGTTTGTGGATTGCGAAGAATAAACGGGACTTACCTCCGTCTATAATATAGGTAAATGCGGCGCTCGATCTGACCTTGTTTGACCGGGGAGCTAAGGTAACCGAACCACTTTCACACCTGTAACAGAGAAAAAACATATCATTAACCTGTGAACTGGTTCGTAGCAGAAAATCCCTCAGGGGCAAGTCTCTGCCAACAAACTAAGTCTTGTCTCCGACTTGCTGCGCATTTCTTACCTTCGACCGTGACAGCACGGTAGCCTGATCACGTTCTGAAACACTCCGTGGACATTCGCCAACCCGGATAGTAAACGCTGAGCCACACAAATTTGCCGAAGGAAAACTTTTTCCTGTGTTGTTTTTCGACTTTCGCCCCTCTGTTCCTGTTCTGTCAAAGATGCAATGCAATATAAACAATGTAGGTGTAGCGAAAAAAAGCTAAAGCGGTGCTAGCAAAAGATATAACAAATAAAATACATAAAAATTATACCTCACAGCTGCGCATGAAATAATTCAAGCAAAATATTGTAAATGGGCCAACGTGAATTTGTAAAAACAATGCATTTTTTAATATGAACATACACTGACAAGGGCTTAACACCTAAACTCCCAAGCTCGAGAAAAAGGGGGAATTTATATGGAAATTCCCCCTTTTTCTCGAGCTTGGAAGTTTAGGTGTTAATGCACTGTTTGTTTAGGCCGTTGCAAATATTTTTCAAAGTTTATGTCACCCACCAAAATTGGTCTGAAAAATCAGGGGGCAAAAAAAATATTTTTCCAAAAAACTTCAAAATTTCTATGAAATAGAAGTCTAATCAACTGAAAACAATCTAAAATGCATTTTTCTGCATTGATAATCATAGCACGAGTCATAGCATGTTTGGGATGTTTAAAAATGTTTTGAATTTTTATAAAATTGCAATGTACTCACTTGTTTTTCCGTGTGAATTATACCTTTTGGTTTAGTTCATTTTTCGATTTCCCCTGGTTGCCCCTTGCATCGCCGATAGCATTTTTGACAGGTAGTCTCACACGTTTGGAGGGCTTCAATAAATTAAATCTTTCGAACAAAACTAATCAAATTTTGATGTTCGCGTATTTTTGTTAAATTTACTAATCGAATCGCGATATTCCTTCATCCGATGTAGCTTAAGTGGCTTCGTTTGAGGATCTTTTCCGCAGGTGGACCAATCGTCGGGTTCTTCCGCTTTTCGTTGAAGGTGTACTGCTGAACGCCGGTGTCCGGGGCCAGTTTCTTCGAAAGCGGCCAAAGCATGTTTGTACTTGAGGCTTTTTTGGCTCCTGAAGGTTGGTTCCGGTATCGGATTACCGTATTACCGTACCGTACCGACTCAGTAAACACCTGTTAGCGATTCGGATCGTGTAACTCTGCTAGATTTTGACATCCTGCATCGGTTGCGACGGCGGAAAGACTAGTTCGAATCTTCATCGGCTTGAGAACGACCACAGAAGGCGTTTTGACCGTGACCCGCACTCCGACTTCCAACTTAGTGTCCACAAGAACATCGTTCAGCAGATTAACGTTCACCATCGAAGATTCGTTGTTTCTGGACTGTTTGTTGATTACGATAGCTTTGCGAAACTTGACCTCAACCCAGACGATGGTGCTGCTGAGAATTGAACGGTGTCAGCAGGCAGCAAAAGTTAAGGACGACGCACTGAGGTTGGTTAAGCGGTGTCAACGATTGCCACTTAGTCCGTACCTGAGTCCCGGACCCGCAATCGTCAAACACAATGGCCTCGTCCACATGAAAGAGGCAAGAGGTGCTCCGCCAGGTACGCCCTACGCTCGGGTGATTAGGCATTGCCTAGCAAAAACCCCGAGACTACAACGTTGAATATCTCGTAAGCCAGCGGGGCAAGTATCTAAAATTTAACATTTCGTTGGATATGAAACATTTTGAGAAGTTTAAGGTTCTTGAAACTTACCGTAATCGGCTCAACTCCTTCAGGAAGCTCTAGTAAATGCGTCACAGATTCCGCTTCGTCAGACCGACTACTTGCACCTTCCCGCCTTACCGATGATTTTTTTTTCTCCCAGAACCCAAAACAAAACAATATTCTACCAACCAACGCGACAAACCTCTCATGGATTTAGACGTGTTGTTAATAATCTATCAATTTGTCTGTCAAAATCGATTGAATCATCGAGCAATCTTTTGAAAACACTTCCACTCTCTTGCAAACAAACAACATGATTGAAAACAACTTTAAGCTGTCAAACAACATTTTCATTTGAATTTACACGATTCTTATTTACATGAAGACTATTTTACATTGAATTAGCCTTTTACATGATGCGTAATTATTCAAAAATGGCAAAACAATCGTGTATTTACATGAAATTCGACATTTACATTGTTTTTAAATTTACATTACAGTAGTTTACATATGATTTAAATGTTTACATCGTATTTCATTTTTACATGAAGTGAATTTACATGCAAAATGCGGTATACATGACGTGTAAATTCACCTATTTTTTTCTGTGTATTGCAAGTGACAACAAATTTGAACAAATTGAATTTGAACAAAATTTGAATAAAAATACATATAAAAAAACGACAGAATTCATGAAGAAATAATGTGTCATTTTACCTCAAAAATTGTTGTAAAACACTTTTATCAGCGATTAATTTACACTTCAAGTTCAATGTTTTCATGTTTAAATTCTCTTTATTCATATATTATTGAGTTATTGAATTTGAGTTTAAAAACTCAAATTACAAGTTATATTTTTATGATCGAATAACCCTCATATTTAAATAATGCTAATTGTTCCCTCTTTTTTTTTTCTTTTCAGGTAAGCTTCTTCAAACATGTCCAATCAAATTCAAACAGAGACCATAAGTTAATCCAACTCCGGAGAAAGTATGTAAAACATCAGTAACCAACTTGACCCGACTCACAGCGCGTCACTTCCGTTCAACTACCAGATACATTGTCGCTGTCAACCGTTTTTATTACCCCTCCTAAAACATGACTCTGGCCCGCTCGAGTCATTTATTCCAAACTCCGCCACACGACTTTAATTAAAACAAATCTCCACCCCGCGTGGAAGTCGGTCCGACACACACAACTTCTTGCAGTCCTTCATGGACTGAAAAAATACGGGGGCGTTTTGCACTCTCCGAAGTACTGCGAGCGCGTAGGTTGCATTTTATTTGCATGCTGCATCTCCTCTGCACCAGGTGATTTTTCTTTCATGAAAACACCATGCAGCGACCACACCTTTCACGTCGAGAGCGTGAAGTGTGCTGGGCGATCATGAAAATAGAGCATATATTTGAACGCGGGGGGAAACTTGTCTCTTGTAAACGATGTAGAAGACTGTAACTGTCGTGCTCTCTTCTTGTATGTGGCATCATGTGAAGAAAAGAGCTTATGTTGATGTCAGTAAACGCTTCAGTTTCGTCAAGGTATGATAGAGTTGGGCTTCCTGAACACGCTTCAATCAACAGAATATAATTTTAGTGTTTTTTTTTTTGCGAAATAATAAAATTACGATTTTGGTTACAAATTATATGATTCCGGGTTGAGAAGCCAGGCGCCTCCATGGTTTCATGCTGATAAAGAGAAATTCAATGGAGGTGATTGGTTTCTTAGAATAATTAGAGCAGTCACTGAGTTGGTCGCGTCCCCGATGACGATATCTTTAAATAGTCGTATTGCTTGCTTAAGGCGAATCCTACACTTTTTAAGATGCAAATATCTATGTCGATTCAAGCAAGAGAGTATTATGACAACACCTTGAAGAGGAAACGGCAACCAACCAGACTAGACCATACGACCAACGGCACTGCATTGCATTGCCCTGCCAGTCGAGTAATCGAGACCCGTGTCGTCAATCAGATTAGCAGTCTTATCAATTATTTTCCTCAATCGATGAACCGGAGTCGAGTTCAACACCGCTTATAGCTTGTACGGACCGTTTGTGTCGCAGCGCGACTTGGCGCCCCGTCGATTTATTTAAACAACAACAATTTCTCTTCATGACACGATTGGACACGGTAGCAGCAAAAAAAAACTTGATTCTTGAACTTTGATACGCATCAACGACAGTAGCAGCAGCAACTCGCTGATTTCAGGACTGTTCCGTGATCCGTGCATGATACGCGGACGGGACAATCCGCTTCTTTGTGCAACTTTATATCCACACAAGCCAAAAGGAATCAAAACATCCCCCGGCAGAAACTGAACCAGATGGCTTTCGGCTTTAATCTTGACCGCGCCGCAGACCTGTTCTACCCAGCGGCAGTGGAGATAGTAGTAACAGCGCTAATCCGCAGCTAAAATCCTCAATAAATTTCAGCTTTATGCAAATTCCACTGTATTCGTAAGTGAGACATAGTCTGGATTTTCACCGCAAGCCCCGCCGCCATATTGGAACTGTTTTACCCCTCGATTCTACCACAATGAAGTAGCTCCCCGTTTTTTTTTTGCTGCTTCACTTGTTTCGTTGAAATTCAAGTTTGCGCCCAAACCAACCACCAAAATTGGCGGCTTCACCTCAAAAGCTTGCCTCCATCAGCAAACGCTAATTAAAGGCTGTCGCCCTCTCCCCACTTGAATGGATTTCGGAGCTAACTCCGAGGAATTAACGCGGACGACGACGACGGGAGCTTCTTAAATTTGGATCAATTAAGGTCCTGCCCGATTCGCGAACAAAGCCCGGAAAGTGCCCTGCGGCGGCGCGCAGTCATGTTTCTTCTGTTTTTGGGCTGAAATGAAAGAAACGGTTGATTTTCAAATTAAATGAGATTGGTTGGAAGTGGAATTCGATTCGTGATAACCTGTTATTGCTTGTAAGGATGATCTGCGGAACTTGCACTTCTCAAAACGACTCAAATCTTCATCACCATTGACTTTCCTACAAAAGTGAAATCAACTAATTTCATAAACCATTTCATGGTATCCAGGGATGCCATATCTACGGATTTCTCCGTAGATCTACGGATTTCGGCCATTTCTACGGATCTACGGATTGATCTCCAAAATCTACGGATTTTCATACCGGCTGATAATTGTATAAAGGACGTGAAATTATATTTTTGCGTGATAAAAATGTTTTATGAAAACGTTTTGAACAATCTGTTTTACAAGAAGTTTTGAGGATCGTTAAATTGAAAAGTCGTTTAGGGGAAATGAGGCGATGGCTTAAATCCAGTGTAGCTTATAGATAAGTATTCGATCTAGTGGGTTAAGGTCACGTCAAGTCGATGATTGAAAAATAATTATGTTGGAGTGAATAAAACATTAATAAATAATTTAAAACAAAATCGTAACATAAGTTAAACTTAAGTTAAAAGGCAAATTTGGATTGAAATTAGAATATGTGGTGTGTATTTGGCCCAAGAAACAAAAAAATATCCCAAAACATCCTGTTTCTTTTAGGAATCAACTGTTAGCGCTTTGCAATGTTCTACAAAGTTATTATCCGGATCAAAACCTTTAACAAAAATTGAGAGTAGGAATATTGTATAGGGTTTTGAGTAACTTTCTCTAAGAAGAGGTTACAAGTGCATATTCCACATATTTTTTCCCGTGTTCATGAGGTCATTTTTAGTAACTTTTGCTATACGAAAAATGTTACTTTTCTTCAGGGGTGCACTATGGGTCCAAGGGGCCCTTGGCGAAGCATCAATTTGGCGCCCTCCTTAATATTTCCCCACTGTAATGAATTGATTTTAAATTCAAATGTTTGCCGATTGCTTTAAAGAATTCCGATTTAAAAATTGTAATTGGTTTATTAAACAGGTTGATAAAAAATCCCTAACCCAGTTTTCTTGATGCAGTATTTTCAAATCGATGATTTAATTGCTAGTTTCTATTTTCTACTTTAAATTGACATGAAATTTAAAAATACAATTTAAAAAAATCTAACATTGAGTCTTAATTTTTTTTGATTAATTTTAGCATTAATTTTTTTTTATTCGTGAAATCAAATTGATTTAAAATTCAAAGATTTTAAACAAAACTAAGGAAAAATATTTTTTAAACCATCTATAAAACATATTTCTTGTTTATAAATTTTATTATTTCTATACTTCTAAATTACCAAAACCAAATTTGCTTCGAGACATTTGTATGCCCAAAGCATTAATATGGTAAATGAGCAATTCTCTGAGATTTCGGTCATTCGATTTTTTGTATTTTTTAATCCGGCTGAAACTTTTTTGGTGCCTTTGGTATGCCCAATGAAGCCATTTTGCATCATTAGTTTGTCCATATAATTTTCCATACAAAATTTGGCAGCTGCAGCATGTCCATACAAAAATGATTTATGAAAATTCGAAAATCTGTATCTTTGGAAGGAATTTTTTGATCGATTTGGTGTCTTCCGCAAAGTTGTAGGTATGGATAAGAACAACACTGAAAAAATATGGTAGCCGATAATTTTTTTTTAGTGATTTTCTATTTCACTTTTTGTCATTAAAACATGACTTGCAAAAAACACTATTTTTATTTTTTTATTTTCTGATATGTTTTAGGGGACATCAAATGTTAACTCTTCAGAAATTTCCAGAATAGGCAAAAAATCTTTGAGTGAGTTAGAAATTTTTGAATCAATACTGTTTTTTTTTTAAATCGAAATATTGGTCACAAAAATTTGTCAACTTAATTTTTCGATATAAAATCAAATTTGCAATGAAACAAATACTTTAGTGACATTTTGATAGAGTGCACCGTTTTCAAATTATTGCAATTTTCAGGTAACATTTTTAAAAATAGTAGCAGTTATTCATTCGCAATTCGCAATTTTCAGTGTAAGAACGGGCCTTGACCGATCTTATGCACCAGGTTCCCGACGAACACGCACTGCCCTTACACCTACATCTCACCCTTGCTCTGAGTCAGTACGAGCAGCACGCTAGAACACGCTTTGAGTGTTCGTGCCAGGCATGCACACCTTCTTTTCCGGTTACGCATTTTAACTCGGCCGGGGGTGGTACATTAAGTAGGGTTTGATGTAAGTATAAGCGCCTAACCATTTATAGTGTGCCTATCAACTTTCATTAAAGCAAAAACTGTTTTTTTTTAGTTTGAATTCAAAAACTAGTTGTTATTTTACTGTGTATTGTTTTCTCCTGAAATCTTCCCTATTGTTGAGTCGTGTTTATCTGTTGCTATTTCTTTTGTCGCGGTGTTTTGTTACAATTTTTGGTCCTAAGCATTTTAGAAAAGTTTTTCAAAAGTACAATAGTAATATTTGCGTTAATCCTTTAATCATCTCATAAATTGAGTCAGGGCTCGAACCTCACTTGATTAATAAAAAGGTGAAGTTTTAAAACAATGGACATTGAAAGAAATATACTATGTAAAGAATCAATAGTAAAAGAAAGATAGTAATTTATGAAGAAGATAAAGAAATTAACAATAGTTAATAAATAGAGGTAACAAACATGCTTGTATTGAGGGCAATTTACAGGGAAGATGAGAAATTATTGAAATAGATAAATAAAGAAAAGGCACATGATAAACAAAATTGACATCGCTGCCAAATTAAGGGAAAGCAGACAGTTTGTTGCAGCAGCATCAATTAGTAAAATAGAGTGGAAAAGCGTTGAGAAATAAGAGAATCAAATAAGTAAAATCGAAATCAAATGGAGAATAGTAAACAAAAGCCGTTTAAGAAAATCAGTGAAAAATAAACAGATGATAGATGGTAGCTGGAAATGGAAAGGAGAGAGGAAACCCCGTTCTGCAACGTTCAGGTACATCCACAGCAGTTGACTCAACATACAGCGAATCTAAACAATACCGTCTACAATCACAAATAACTTCCCTTTCCCACATTGACGCGCCCCTTTCTTCTAGCCGTCTCGACTCTGACCCTCGCTGGTCAAAGGTTTACGATCCGTTTCCACAGGCCACCAGCTAGGTCATCATGAAAACCAAGCCAACGTGGAGGTAAGAAAATAGGACACTTGCAAGGAACCAGAGCTATACTGTCCTGATCAAGAAAGATCTAACAGGACTACGGACGTAGTCAGTGACGCTCCTTCCAGGATGTTCCTCGCCTGAGCGTCAACTGAAGAGATATCATCAGAATCATTCGCACTTGGCCTGCAAAAAAAAAAAAAAAAATAGTAGCAGTTATTCATTCTTTCAAATTGGTGCCCATGTTTGCCCACTCTTGAAAAACATATTTTTGAAAAGCTGAGAAAATTCTCTATATTTTGCATATCCCCTAAAACATATCAGAAAATAAAAAAAAAATGTTTTTTTTTTTGCAAATCAAGTTTTAGTGACAAAAAAGGGAAATAACAAATCACTATTTTTTACCGTTTATCATATTTTTTCAGTGTAGGCCTTATACATACTACTTTGCCGAAGACACCAAATCGACCAAAAAGATCCTTCCAAAGATACAGATTTTCGAATTTTCATAAATCAGTTTTGTATGGACAGCTGCCAAATTTGTATGGAACATTATATGGACAAACTAGTGATGCAAAATGGCTTCTTAAAGCATACCGCAGGCACCAAAAAAGTTGCAGCTAAAAATACAAAAATTCAAATTAAAGAAAAAATACCGATTTCGTAGAGAATTGCTGAAATGTGTTAATTTTGGAAAAATAACGCTGCAATATCCCAAAACCTGAAAACCATGTAAAAATTAAAAAAAAATATAGACAATTTGTAACTTTTCTCCATACCAGCACGTGCCTGATTTTTTTTTGTACAAAAAAAGATAAAAGCAAAATTCATATAAATGTTTCAAAAAATGTTTTGTTAAAAATGTTAAAATTTTATCATGCAATTGTTTTTTTTTTTTGAATTTATGACATTAATATAATATTTCATGAACGGTCATACGCAAACAATTTTCGAAAACCGCCGTAGGCCAGATAAAATGCCTTCGCTGCCGGATGTTAGGTAGCCCTGCCTAGGATCTGCGGAAAATTTAAAATTTTAAGAATTTAAATATTTAATGAATGAATCTTGAAAAACAAAATTTTGCTGTTCGGGTGACATTTTGAAAACTATTTTTTTTTTCTTTATATTTAAGTGGTTGTATCGCAAGAACAAAAAGACAAATCTACATTGATTATGAGACGATTTTATCAAAAATCTGCACTTAAATAAAAACTAAAAAAAAATAAATGAAATGGACACTTATGAAAAAAAAAAATTTCTTTGTAAAAGCGTTATCAAAATTTCTTAAAACTGCTTTTCCATTGCAAGTTCGATTGTACTTTCAAAAATGCAGTTTAAAATGTTTTGCGTGAAAATTGTATAAGTCACGGCCAAACATAAGTTTTTTTTTGAAAGAAATTACAAATTTTGGGAATTCAAAAGTTAATTATAAAAATGTGTATTTTTTTTTGTTAAAGTTAAAAATCATATTTAGCATGTCTGCGATCGATTAAAAAATATTTTGATTTTTTCCGTTGTACATTACTGCAAAAAGTTTTTTTCTGCGAAAAAAATCGTCAGTACTTAGACATTTTTAAAACTAATGATTGCAAACAACTGGGCAGATGTAAAATGCATTTCAAAACACTATTTCAAAAAAATATTTGCAACGGCCTTAAAAATATGAAAATCTTAGCCGATAGTTCATTCACAAGATAATTTTTTTTGTTTATTTACAAACCACTTGAAAACGTTGCAAATGTCATGTAAGTTATATTATATGTAATATGAAGGTTTATAAAATTATAAAACAATGATGTGAATAAGACTGTGGAAATATTTTTCTATGTAATACACATAAATTCAATGTTGCCTTTTCTTCTAAATAGGGTTCCTAACAAATTATGGTAAACCATTTTTTATAATAAAAAATTCAAAGTTGTCTTGAAAATAGGAGTGCAATCAACTCAACAATAAAATGCATTTCCCTGAGTTTATAAGACACATTCTCCGGGTTAGTATGCCAGTAGGAAAATTTTAAAACTTGATTTAATGGCGAAATATATGTTGTGATTCCACTTCGGAATCCTGAATTATATCCGATTGTTAGGAAACATTTTTCCAAAGCATATCATATTTAGAAAATAGAATAAATTTCTCGTCGAAAAACATGAACGTAGAATTGCAACCGAAACGTTCAACCCTTAGCCCAATGTCTTATGACAAATTTATTTACTTTCAGAATCTGTAAAAATATTGAGGATGTTTTCTTTGCAACTTCCGAGTTACAGCAAAAAATTGAAAAAAGAAACGTCATTCTGTCACGGCACAATGTATCATAAACGTATGCTATGTCCATGAAAAAACATATTTTCAAAAAATCATTTATATTTTTAAGTTTATGTACAGTAGCACAACTGTGGAAATATAGTTTCGTAAATGAGGCATGAAATTTGAAATTATTTTTTTGTTGATCTTGATAAAACCTTAATTCAATTTTAGTAGAAAAAATATTTGAAAAGAAAACTATTTGTTTTGTAAATTCTATAACCCCTAGCTAGAATAAAAATATTTTGGCTTCCCAAGACACCAACCACCTGGATTTTTTTTAACAAGTCTACGGATTCGACTTCCACCAGACCTGGCATCCCTG
>NC_068938.1:156306894-156334746 GCF_016801865.2 Culex pipiens pallens
CTTTTAAAATACTCACTAAATTTGTAAACTAAATTTAAGCTAAATTCTGTCGAAAATGTTCTAAACTAGTTTTAATTGAACATCAAAAAGGTGATAAGACAACATTAGGTACTCGATGGAATTAAATGCTGATTCCCAAGTTCAAGTCCGAGATTTAATGAAAACCTTTTCAAAGAAAAAAAATAATCTAAAAAAAGTTTTAATTTTTGTAAATTATGACTGATGCGCATACGACCTTTTCAAATGCTACGCGCCAAAAACTTGGTTCGATCTTGGTTCAATTTTGACTTCATTCGCCTTGTATTTTAATGACAGCCGTGACGCAGCCGTGGTTATCTTGGGCTTATATAAGCCATTTTTGCGTATGAGGATCCAGTTGCACTCGAGAATAACATTTCATAAAAGTGAAAATTAAATGATGTTATATCTTAAAATTAAGACATTGCTGTATCTCGAAGCCATTACATCATCATTTTAAAACGTGGTCAGAGGGCAAGAGCTTTCTGAAAAAAATTAAACAAAAAACGCACTTAAGAATAATACCGGTCATTTCTAAGATACTTTTTTTAGTTTTGAAAAAAACAAAGCCTGCGATCTTCTTTTGCTCAATTTTTATTTCAAACAAAAAAAAAAGACAGACCCAATACGTCCGTAGAATTGTAACTAAAGGGAATCTTCTGGTTAAAATAGCGGGCTCTCCGATAACATTATTTTCAAGAATGCAAAATTTTGTCAAAATAATCAAAGGTCATAAACCACCTCAAAATGGCAAAAATAAGTTTTCTTTTGTTAACAAATATTTTTGCATTCGCTGTGTTTTAAATGGATAAGACTTGAAACAATGGTCAATATGAAGACTGTTTTGTAAAATTGGGTCCTAAAATGCAGTTTAAATTTGGGATATTATTGCTCATAACGATAAAGCTTATTTTTCTGAGTACAATGACCCTTTGAACGACCACAAAGGATTTAAAATGGATTTTTAATTGAATTTAAAAAAAATAACTTCATGGTCCTTCTTGACAGAAAAGGTCCTACTTGACAGCTCGTTCCAATGAGACCATAGTTTATCAATCGAAAAAATGTTGTCTTGTCAATATTTTTTGCATTAAAATAAAAAAAGTGATTAGAAATGGTTTTTGATCGTGTTTTTTACCGTTGTACATAAAAATTTACATAGGGCTTTAGTACCCAATTGTCTAGAAAATCGATTCCCGAAAAAACTACAACTACATGACAAAAAGTAGCACCAACGGGGTCAAAACTTACGTGGGGCACCAATGCATCCGGAAGGATGTCAAGAATCATCTCCAATAAGGTAAATCCAAAACAGATGCATCTACCCTAAGTAACAATGAAAAAGGCATTTCCAACCTTTTTTTTTTTCAAGGAAGATACAGCCGGTTGAAGTCGCATTTCCAACTTTTTTGACCCCCTTGAGGATACAAGTGTAAAATACTCTCAAAGTGTCATGTCTTTCAAAATAAAAATAAATTCGAATTGTAAAATTGCATAGTCAGTTTTTTTTGCAAGAACAGCTTAAATTTTCTTTGATCATGGTTTTGAAAAATAGATATTTTTGATGAAAAAATCAATTTCGAAAGAATTTTGATCAAACTTGGAACCTTTAAATACTTTTTATTGTAAGTTATTTTTTTTTTTGTCATAGGCAACATTAAAAGAAATCTTACTAATGATCAAATTGACATAATTAATTAATTTTGCTCCCTTAAGGCTGAACATAGTTGGAAGCAAAGCACTATTTTCAATATAAGTGACTTTTCAGGTACAATACCCCTGAGTTTATTTTCATGAATTATCTATATCCTTTTTCGCTCAAACCAAGCGAAACAAAATTGTTGGAACCTTTTTCATTTCACATAAAAGAGATTTTTTCTGCTAAGCTGTTCAAAATGTTTCATCCCACCAAGTGAAATGATAGCTAAGTTCAAAATAGCCAAAATTTAAAGTTCATCACCACCGATCAACACTTCAAGGGACATCAGACTGTTCGTGGTACCCAATTTAATAAGTTCAACGGTGAGACATTTGTTTTACGAGAGCTAGTTTTCTGGTTGAATATAGTTTTATAAAAATGTGATCGTCTGCATTGTTTCCACAAAGCTTATGTATTGTTGAAAAATGTTTAAAGATGCTCCATTGATAGCAAAAAGTGTCATTGTCACATGTTAAGCTGAAACTTATGTTTTTATTGTATTATTTACAGCGATGTTTTTTTTCCATTTATGTATTTTACTGTATGATATTGTTGACTGCACTTAATGTTTTGTTTTGCTGCACCTATTCTATCAAAATTGTAACACAAATCTTTACTAACTTTCCGAATTTCTCACCCCTTCCCGCAGATCCCGGCCGTTTCCGGCACCCCGGGCACGACCGACTGGCGGCAGGAATCGCTGCATGCCAGCACGGGCGCCAGCACCACAAACGGAACGGTGGCCACGACCGGCCTCGGAGGCCACGACAACAACTCGGTCGTCCCGATGGCTACCGAGGTGAACCCGTCGCTGTACGAGGAGCTCAAGCTCGGCCACGACCGGGCCGGCTTCAAGCGGCTGGTTTCTTAGGAGGAGGAGTTGGTGGCCGTCAACGGTTCCAGCGCCCTCTAGGGTGGGGCGTTCTGGCGTTTTTTTAATGTGTTACAAAAGTGTACTTGTAAATACCCTCCGATGGGGCGGTGGCGTGCAGTTGCTGCCGCGGGCGGAGGAATATCTTTATACAACCACAAAAAGTGTAAGAAATAGATGTGATCAAAGTGAGAGAAAGAGAAAGTGAAAGAGAGTGGAGGTGAAAGGTATGTTTTTTTTGTATTAGTCGTGAACGAGCGTAAGATGATTGATGAATTTTTAGGTGCTGATTAAGATTTTTTATAGAAATAGACGAATTTTTCTATAGACGAATGTAGTGAACGTTTTTACACAAATCTCACACACAAACACACAAAACCATTAACGATAAATCGGAATAAAAAGGATTATTATAAAATCAAAACACAAACACACAGCAAAAAGCACTAACACACATCACAAAACAACCCCCGAACAAACTGTGTAGTATTCGTATAAAGTAGACAAGTTTATCAGCAATTAATGATGGAGGAAACCAACACCACCAATCTAGTCAAATTGCGAGCCCAAATCGCAAAAGACATCAATCAGTTCATGAACCAAAAGTGACGAAAAGCGTGTGAAACGACAAACTCACAAAAAAAAACCCAGTGGCAATAATTAGTTAAGTTACCCTAATCAACGTCAATATTTAAAACAGAAGCTTGTTCTCTTTTTAACCTCTTTGCTAATAAACCTGCACCCAGTGAAATAAGGCCAGCCACCCCCATAATCCCATGAGAATAGTTGTTAAAATGCTCCCCAATCGAGAGTGATGTGTGTTTTGGCAGGAAAATTTAATTTGACATCAGGAAGAACCAGAAAAAGTGTCGTGTGTAAATACACCCATTTATGTGCGCGCAAAACCAATGGAAGAGGAAAAACTCAGTTTTAACTTACCCCACTGGGATACTAACCCCCCCTCTCCCAGAATGGAATCTCCCCCCACACTTAGGTAAGGCACAATTAAGGATAGTAAAAAAAAAAACAAAAAGAAACACTGTTGATTAGGTTACGAAATAAAAAAAAATGGAAAAAAGAATCTCTTTGTAAGTGCATCACTAGAGAAGCAATAAACTCAAACTAGTTTTGTAATAAAGACTTCGTTTTTTTGTTTTGCAAATTATCCGAAAATGGTGTCCTGTTAATTGCGTTTTCAGCTTGAACAGGTATGGAGGCGGCGCAGAATGACATCTTAAACTATCGACCTGGCGTCTCCATGGAAAGAAAAGGAACTCACATTTGGAGCCTAACATTTCAAAAGGGCACAAAACTTTTGTAAACAATAGTGTATCCCTTTCACTCAAATGACAGTTTGCATAAGGTGTGAGAGGGATACACTCTTGTTTACAAAAGTTTTGTGCCCTAATGAAATGGCAAGCACGATTTGTTTTCACAATTCCTCCAGGTGAAGCGGTCCATTATTCTCATTGAAAAATTTATCATCACTCCTCTTTTCTGGGTGTATTTTTTCGAGAATATTAAGATGAAAGGGTATTTCTAAGCCAACTCACACAAAATTGGAAACAGTTGCCCCGACCCCTCTTCGATTTGCATGAAACTTTGTTCTAAGGGGCAACTTTTGTCCCTTATCACGAATCCGAGCTCCATTTTTTGATATCTCATGACGGAGGGTCGGTACGACCCTTCCCATTTTTGAACATGCGAAAAAGACGTGTTTTTCAATAACTTACAAACTGAAATGGTGATGGTTCGGAAATATGGTGTTAAAAGAACTTTTATGTAAAATTGGATGCCCGATTTTATGGCGTACTCGAAAAATTACAAAAATGGTTTAAAAAATTCTGCCATTTTTCGTTACTCAACTGTAAAACATTTTGGGACATGTCACTTTATGGGAAATTTAATGTACTTTTCGAATCTGCAATAACTCAGAAGGGTCATTCTCCATTTAAAGCACAAAATTTCATTTGAAAATTTCTTGTTTTTTTTTGTAACTTCGAATAGTTATTTTTTTAGTGTGATTATGTTCTACAAAGTTGTTATACAGCCAATTACAAAAAAAAATATATGTAACAATAAGGGATTTGCTTGTAACCATCACAAGTTATTGCGATTTTACGAAAAAAAAGTTTTGAAAAAGTTACTTTTTGCGTTTTACTTTGTTTCATCGTTCGTGTCAGTCGCGGGGTACCATGAACGGCCATGCTCGACATAAAAAAGTTTAACAAAATTTTTTTTTTCTTAAAATACAACTTTGTAGAACAAAAACAACCCTGCACAGTTACAAAACAAGAAATTGCAAAATTAAAAATTCACTTCTAAATGAAAAAAAACCCTTCTTAGTTATTGCATTAAATTGCATAACATTTTCCATAAAATGACATGTATCAAAAAAAAAAAAATTCAGTCAAATAACGAATATAACGATCGTCTTTCTCGTTAGTCAGTCGGGTTTCTTTGTTCTATGACTCGCGATTGTTTCATGGGAAGATTCGTTCTTATTTGCGTTAGCATAATATAACTTATATTTGACCATTCGTTTCCCGCGAAATCACCTTTTAGCATTATAGCTCGTAAAGCACGGTGACAAATATTGTTTCAACGCGATTGTTCAAGTCCTTCAGATAACTCATAACTCATCAGTAATTAATTGGTCGCTCATCTTATAAAAACTTAAAAGTATAAATAGTCTCAGGTCAACTCTACGTAAATGTGTTACGATGAGTATAATATTTCACCTTTTAATTACACATAATTTTGATTCTATCTTTCCTCAGCCGGCTGTCTAAGATTGAATCATTTATGCTAAACTCAACACCAAATAACCGGGAATGGTCTCATCCGCATCATCCGATTGTTTCTCTGAGAATACATAAGGGTAATTCTCTACCAACTCACACGAAATCGGGAAAAGTTGCCCCGACCCCTCTTAGATTTGCGTTAAACTTTGTCCTAAGGGGTAACTTTTGTCCCTGATCACGAATCCGAGGTCCGTTTTTAGATATCTCGTGACGGAGGGGCGGTACGACCCCTTCCATGTTTAAACATGCGAGATAGAAATTTGGTGTCAAAGGGTCTTTTATGTAAAATTAGACGCCCGATTTGATGGCGTACTCAGAATTCCGAAAAAACGTATTTTTCATCGAAAAAAACACTGAAAACGTTTTAAAAATTCTCCCATTTTCCGTTACTCGACTGTAAAAATTTTTGGAACATGTCATTTTATGGGAAATTTAATGTACTTTTCGAATCTACATTGACCCAGACGGGTCATTTTTCATTTAGAACAAAATTTTTCATTTTAAAATTTCGTTTTTTTTCTTACTTTGCAGGGTTATTTTTAAGAGTGTAACAATGTTCTACGAAGTTGTAGAGCAGACAATTACAAAAATTTTGATATTTAGATATAAGAGGTTTGCTAATAAACATCACGAGTTATTGCGATTTTACGAAAAATAGTTTTGAAAATGTTGGCCGTCGTTGATCATGGCCGTTCATGGTCACCCGCGTAAAAGTAACCCGCAAAAAGTAACTTTTTCAAAACTTTTTTTTCGTAAAATCGCGATAACTCGTGATGTTTATAAGCAAACCCCTTATGTCTATATATCATTTTTTTTTAATTGTCTGCTCTACAACTTTGTAAAACATTGTTACACTCTAAAAAATAACCCTGCAAAGTTAGAAAAAACACGAAATTTTAAAATGAAAAATTTTGTTCTAAATGAAAAAATGACCCTTCTGGGTCAATATAGATTCGAAAAGTACATTAAATTTGGGAGAATTTTTAAAACTTTTTTAGTGTTTTTTTTTCGATGAAAAATACGTTTTTTCGGAATTCTGAGTACGCCATCAAATCGGGCGTCTAATTTTACATAAAAGTCCCTTTGACACCAAATTTCTATCTCATCACCGTTTCAGCCTGCAAATTATCGAAAAACACCTCTTTTTTCGCATGTTCAAAAATGGAAGGGGTCGTACCGCCCCTCCGTCACGAGATATCAAAAAACGGACCTCGGATTCGTGATCAGGGACAAAAGTTACCCCTTAGGACAAAGTTTCACGCAAATCGAAGAAGGGTCGGGGCAACTGCTGTGTGAGTTGGCGGCAGGGTTGCGAATGAGCGAGCGAGCTAAAATCCGTGCTCGCTCATTCATGAGCATGAGGACTTAACAGGTAGCTCGTGCTCGCTCATGCTCATCGCATGCGCTCGCGCTCAATGAGCGCTCATCAGCAAAGTAGGTAGATTTTTAGTATTGTTGATGAATCTCGCACAGGCCAATTGGATTGCCACTTTTGAAGCTCATTTCATATTCCTGAGATAATTTCATCACGAAAAAGGGGCATGTACTCATCTAATGTTGTCAGCATAGTATTTTTTCAGAGTTTTATAATCAAAAATACTTGTTTTTATTAAATTCCCGATCAATGAAAAATTGCTGATTTATTTTAACTTTAATAATTAGATTTTAACTTTAATAATTAGACTAAACTTTCAAGGAACGGCATCTTTAGGTCTTAAATAAGCTGTTAACAGGAAGACAATCGATTTTTTTTATACTGAAATATAATTTTACTTGTGGGCGGAGTCATTTCTCATTTATTTATTTATTTGGAATAGATTCCTTCAAATAAGATAATTTATTGAAATTCATGTAAGACACAGATTTGACATTTATTATGCTCAATCATTTATAATCAATTGATTAAACAAGATGAGGTGCCCAGACTTCAAAACGTTCACGATTTAAAAAAAAAATGACGTAATGTATTTCCAAGAAAACATGTTTGTGCCTTTAAAGATACTTTTTAGTTTAATTAAATAGCTGAACTTCGCGTGTTACTCTTTTATCAACCTTATGTTTATAAATCGGATTATTCCTTCAGATAACGATGATAATCCAAATTTGTCATGTAAACTAAGCCCATTCCAGCCTCTATTAAAAAAAAATCAACAATAAAGCTCTGCTGAAATAAAATATTATTGTATACCCGTTACAGGTAAAACAAAGACCGCTCATTTGCTCAATGAGCAAAAAATGAGTGCGAGCGCGAGCGATGAGCATTTTCGCTCATAAAATTTATGAGCAAACATGAGCAGGAGCAAACGTGAGCCAGCTCGCGTAGCGCTTCTCCTCACGAATGAGCGAAAAATGCTCGCTCATGAGCGGATGAGCGCGCAAAATCGCAACACTGGTTGGCGGAGAATTACCCATACACAAAAATGGCTAACCTAAGCGTAGGATAACAACTCTACAAAGTTTCATTGAAATCGGAGAGGGTCCAGTACAACTGATTCCCTATTTGACATGGAATTGCTCCATCATCATCATCATAAAAGTCCATATGACACTTAATTTCTTTCTCATCACAATTTTGAGCTTCAATTTACGGAAAAGCATGAACAAAGTTTCAGGAAAATCGAAATGGGCCGGGTTAACTACCGTGTGTTCCGGCGGAAATCACCCATTTATAATTTTGTTTTTGATTCTGTATTTCTTAGATATTCTCATGAAAATTTACCTCACCAACTTTCTTTCCAAAAGAATCTCAAAAGATGATACATTTTTTCTTCTAAAGTTTCATTCATCTCCGATATCTATTGCATATTTCACCATTCACATTACTCAAGCTGCCTAAAGAGCATTATCCAAAAAATGCACTGCACTCGGTTCTGTCATCCACTCTCAACAACACTCGAGCCAGGAAACTATAAAATATTGCGCACTTCCTGCCAATGTTTCTTCCTGTTTGCTTCTGGTCGCGCCAGTCCCTGAAAAGCAGACAAATTCTTCTATGAAATCCTTTTCTCACGCTCTGACAATACTGTCTGCCCTCCTCGGAAAAAGAAACATGCAAAATGATCTTAAAGGAAAATTTATCTTTCGAATGTGTTGAAACACATCTCACTTTGGATTTTTTTTCCCACACGAGAGCTAAAAAAGCGAGCGAGCTTTATTTGAATATGTATTGATATCGGAAGTTTTCGTTGCGGCTTTCCACTGCCCGGGGGAAAGAAAAAAGAAAACTCGAATGCGGAAATGAAAAGTTTGCTCCGAAATAGAAGAAAGTTTATCTGCCATATCCTGTGTGCAGCACCACTCTGATGGCAACATAAGACGACGTGTTGAAGCGAAATGCACATTATACCACTTTCACACGATATCTGCGCCGTGCTCACTCTGCCTTAGTGCCACATGTGAGATTTTCCCACTCGAGTGGAAAATATTGCACTATGATGGCGAAAACGTGAGGAAATATTTGCTGCCAGGAGGGAAAAACTTTGGTTTTGTTGCGTTTAGTTTTGGAAAAGTAATAGTTTGTGTATTGAACTGAACCTGACCTGAAGTTGTGTGCCATTTTCATCATAATTGCTATTTTATAAAAGTTTGCAATTTGTTTTAATGTTTCATTCTAAAATCACCAAAACCAACTACTTTTTTTCAAACGGAACCTCCTTTTTTCCTTCAAAAGCAACGTTGTGTACTTTACTTACTAATTTGCTTACACTTTGGAAACTGACGACGACACGGTTGGTGTGCGGAAAAATCTCCTTTTCCCACCCGAGAAGTGCAACAGTAGAAATAGTTTTTAATCCGAGCGGGGGAAAGAAATTCCCCTGCTTATGTAGCACAAGTACGTGCGCTGAGTTTGAAATCTCCATCAGGGTTTCACCTGTTTGACCTGTTTTATTCGCAGCTGGGAGTGAACTCTTTTCGAAGGAAAAGAGCTGCACATGTTTTTGGAGTTTACAGTTCATTTTTTTTTTTTTTTTTGAAAAAATAAGATTGATTTCAATTGTGAATAGTTCAACTTTTCACACCGTAGTAAAGCGCAAAAAAAAAACAATTGTTAAAAGATGAACGTTTCGCAACGTCTTCAAACGACCTGAAAAACTTTTTGCCAGCAAACATTCCAAAACTCACAGACTATAGTCGGCCAAAAAACCTGGGGAATCGAAATTTCGCAAATACACTTGAATTCCGATAATTAATCTGAAAATTTGTATTCAAGTGATGTTTTTGGAAAAACAAAAAATGTTGTTTGCAAAACGTTGCAAAAATTTTTTTACAGGACTCGTCATTTTTATCAACTGCTGTACTTCTCGTGCTTAAAAAAATCATCATTCTGCAAAAAGTATCATAAAATTAATATTTTAATCTGACAATATTTTGTAATTTTTTTGTCAGGAAGTTAGTTTTGATTTATCTTTGAAAGTTCATTCAAATAACTATGTAACGATATTGGCAATTCTCCACGAACACCGAATTCGTTTAGATCTTCGATTTTTTCTTGTTTCTTGTTGTAGAAGGACAAGTCATGAAGTCATGGCTAAACACTTTGCCGCCGAATTATAATTTTTTGAAGAAACAATGATGTTTTAGAAAAAAATCAAATTTCAAGCAAACAATTTGGTTTGCATAACTTTTTGATGTTAAATCGAATTTGCAATCGAAAATTACTTTACATTTTTTTAGTGCATCATTTCGAGCTAAATCCACTTTCTGGAGCCAGTGAGTGCCCACTTCAGATAAAAAAAAATGCTGATTGATTTGACTTTTGAGCCATTCCAGCTCAAATTATAGGTAGAAAAAATAGGGTTTTTGTGGTTTTTGGCAATTTCTATAGGACAGACTTGGTTTTTCAGTCTCGTTAATATTTTTACCGGAAAGCTCGTCCAATTTTCCATAAGTATACCTTTGACAGCTTTTTAATTCGACCCGTTTTAATATTTACGTAAGCTTATTTACTATCCAAGTTTCTACCACACTGCAAAAAATCTTCTTTTTTCAGTTATGAACAATGTAATTAAACTTATATCTGTAAGCCCATACATCCAATTAAAATGCTGTCCAGCGATGGAATAATCATCATCAAAAAAAAATCATTGGACGTTCATCAACAGAAAAAATCCGAAGGGAGTATGGCACTTCTCTCTCGCGCACGAAAGATCGGTAAAAAGAATCTAAAAAAATCATCATCTTGATTGTTCGGCGGAATATCTTTTTCACTTCTACACTCGCAAGTGTAACGTCACACGTCGAAATATGACCTGTCACATTTTGTAGATGGGCAATGTGTGTAAACAAAGTGAAATAAATATTTTTAAGTGGTGCTGACAAGGAAAGTCACAAAAAAACATCAGCAGATTGATTTTCTTGGAGAAGTTCGAGAGCGATTTTCTTCTCTGTGATTTGCCTCCTCTCTCTTTCGCGGGTGAAGAAAGTTCGCAAGCGAAATTGATTTTTTTTGCGATTATTCCATCCCTGATGCTGTCAAAGACAAACTTATGGGAAATTGGACGAGCTTTCCGGTAAAAATATTTACGAGACAGGAAAAACAAGTCTGTCATATAGAAATTGCCAAAAACCACCAAAAAACCTGTTATTTCAACGTCTTTATTTTTAAAACCGCTGTATCATCCCAAGGATTGGACATAGGACACAGGCAATATGGAGACTTTTATGTAAAATTGTCTGGGAATCGATTCCCACTATCTGTTTGACGCTAAGATGTATTTTTTTAGGAGAGACATACCATCCTGCATTTTTCATTTTTGTTTCAGTGTATTATTTTCAGAAAGCCTGTCCAATTTCCTTAAAGTTTGTCTTTGACCACTTTTTTATACAAAGCAACGGCTTCGAGATACAGTAATTTTTAAATTACAAAATACAAAAATATCTTAATAACTTACGCCCTTCTCAAATGTTATTTTAGAGTACTATTGGCTCCATATACATAAAAATGGCTTATATAGGATTATATGTCTACAAAGTTTCATTGAAATCGGAGAGGGTCGGGTACAAAAGTACCAGAAAAATTACTGATTTGGCATTAAATCGATTAGAAAATTTCTCTTCAAAAACGAATTTTCGAAAATTAACATACAATTTTTGTATAGAATTCGGCCAAAAGTATATGAGCATTCCAATGATACTTTTAAAACTTCAGGATATATTTTTTTATGTATTTTTTTATGTAGAAAAATATTTTTTCATTCAAAACATAATTGTTGATGCATGAAGTGTTCTGTAAACGTATCAACTTTATAACCTTACTGCACTGATTGTTTTTTCAAACTTTCCACTTTTGTTTAAAGGAAAGAACCTTTAGACAGTCGTTTAAATTTGTTAAACAGGATTAGTCTTATCAAAATAGATTCCCTCAACACATAATTTTAGATTAAATGTTTTGTGAACTTGACATGTTTGGTTTTGAACTAAATATGAATATTATTTTTTTAATGTGTATTTTTATAGTATTTTTAAAGCCATTGATTTTTCCAACACATTCGTACAGGTTTTATGAAAAAATTAATAATTTAGATGAATTTGAAACCTGTTGCTCAAGTATTCTTTAAAATTTTGAAATGGGATCTATTCACGCTTAGCATTTTTTAAATGCCCTTATGAAATGTATTATTTGACATTACCCAAAGAACTGTTTCGATCACAAATCCGCAATGCAAAAAAAGGGATAAAGTCTCCTTACTCTCCTCTATTTATAGAACAAGCAGTCCCAAACATTTAAAGAGACAAACACTGCTCACTAACAGCATTTTCATAGTCAATTTAATTGTTCCTTATTAAAAGCTTTTGAACCTGAACAATTATTTCCTGAATACTTGTTTTAAAATATTCACAATATCTACTGCATTTTAGTTTGATGCATCATTAGGTGAATAAATCCCTACAGTACACCGAAACTCAAAAGAATATTCTGTTGGCACAAGTAGTTTCTTGTTGGTTGGCAAACATCTTCAAAAGTGATAAAAATGCAAATTGTTAGGGGACCATCCATAAACCACGAGTAACTTTTTTGACAGATTAGGATTAAATTTAAAAAAAAAAACAATTATTTCCATTGAAAAGACTTCTCACTAATACTTGAAAAGAAATTTTCAAAAAAATATTTAAGGGTTCAATGAACATTGAACATTTAAGCATAAAATAAATTGCAGCTAATGTTAAAGATTTCAAGATTAAAATTCAGAAATAATGGTGGGTTGTAGATGATAAATTGCCATTTTTATTGACAGAAAAGTAAAATGGTGAAAGGCTATTCAACTGAAACAACTTTTTTCAGTTGATAAAATATACACACTACCTCAGGGCTTCTTCCAGGTCTCTCATGCTCAGGTTGAGATAAACAAGAAGCAAAAACATAATATTTTCTCGATCTCTTGGTGGCAGGCTTAGTTATTGAATATATCTATCGCTGGTGGCGAGTATCGATGCAAAAAGTAAAGCAATAACATGTTTTTCTTTCAGGGTTCAATGCACACAATATTTGCTATCTATCCAAACACCTTCGTCCTATTTTATTGCCTTTTACGATGTGGCATTTCGTCGCCGTCGTGCTAACTTGTCGTACGTGCATTGCCAAATTGAGTTAAGAACGCCATTTTGTGCAGCTCACAATGCCTCACCTTTTGACCTTCACAGATCCCCAAAATTCTATTTCAATCCTGAGATATTCACTATTTTTTCTGGATATTCCTCAACAATGCCTACAACTTTGCTGGAGACACCAAATTGATCCATCAATTCATTCAAAAGTTACAGATTTTCGAATATTTACGTACCATTGTTGTATGGACAGCTGCAAAAATTGTATGGAGACTTTTATGGGTGAACCCACGACACAAAATAGCTTCTTTGGTCATAGGGAAGACTCCAACAAAGTTTGAGCTAAATAAAAAAATACAAAAAAAAACAATGGTCGGAATCAGCCGATTTCGTAGAGAATTGCTCAAAATATTATATTGTTCATTGAAAAATAAAAGTTAGGTAGCTAGGGAAACTTGAAAAACACAGTAAAAAGCTTATTAATATTTTAATTATTATTATGTAGGAGTCTGAAAATGGAATCTTTTGTGCTAAATTTAAGTATGCTACAGAGTCTTGTGTTGAGTTATAGATTTTTGAAAAAAAAATGGAAAAAGAGCTTGTATTGTATTTTTAGCTTTGAGCAGTTCTCTAGGATTTCGGTCATTCGATTTTTTTTTGTATTTTTTAATCCGACTGAAACTTTTTTGGTGCCTTCGGTGTGCCTAAAGAAGCCATTTTGCATCATTAGTTTATCCATATAATTTTCCATACAAATTTGACAGCTGTCCATACAAAAATGATGTATGAAAATTCAAGAATCTGTAACTTTTGAAGGAATTTTTTGATCGATTTGGTGTCTTCCGCAAAGTTGTAGGTATGGATACGGACTACACTGGAAAAAAATGATACACGGTAAAAAAAATTTGGTGATTTTTTTATTTAACTTTTTATCACTAAAACTTTATTTGCAAAAAAACACTATTTTTTTTTTTTTTATATGTTTTAGAGGATATAAAATGCCACCTTTTCAGAAATTTCCAGGTTGTGAAAATGAAAAAGTGATGTATAAAAAATCAAAAATCTGTAACTTTTGAAGGAATTTTTTAATCGATTTGGTGTCTTCCGCAAAGTTGTAGGTATGGATTCGGACTACACTGGAAAAAAATGATACAAGGTAAAAAAAATTTGGTGATTTTTTTATATAATTTTTTATCACTAAAACTTGATTTGCAAAAATACACTATTTTTTATTTTTTGATTTGTTTTAGAGGATATAAAATGCCAACTTTTTAGAAATTTCCAGGTTGTGCAAAAAATCTTTGACCGAGTTATGAATTTTTTAATCAATACTGATTTTTTTAAAAAATCGAAATATTGGTCGCAAAAATTTTTCAACTTCATTTTTCGATGTAAATTAAATTTGCAATCAAAAAGTACTTTAGTGAAATTTTGATAAAGTGCACCGTTTTCAAGTTAAATCCATATTTAGGTGACTTTTTTGAAAATAGTCGCAGATTTTCATTTTTTTAAATTAGTGCACATGTTTGCACACTTTTGGAAAAAATATTTTTGAAAAGCTGAGAAAATTCTCGCTTTTTCGGACTTTGTTGATACGACCTTTAGTTGCAGAGATATTGCAATGCAAAGGTTTAATAACTGGAAAATTGATGTTTTCTAAGTCTCACCCAAACAACCCAACATTTTTCAATGTCGATATCTCAGCAACTAATTTTCCGATCTTTTCGAAAACAATATTTTCAAAATTTTCAAATCAAGACTAACATTTCAAAAGTGCCAAACATTCAATATTACGCCCTTTTGAAATGTTAGTCTTGGTTAAACAATTTTTAAAATATTGTTTTCGAAAAGATTGCAAAATTTCACAAATGTTTCATATATTAACATTAAAAATCGGACTATTAGTTGCTGAGATATCGACATTGAAAAATGGTGGGTTGTTTGGGTGAGACTTAGAAAACATCAATTTTCCAGTTGTTAAACCTTTGCATTGCAATATCTCAGCAACTAAAGGTCGTATCAACAAAGTCCGAAAAAGCAAAATATAGAGAATTTTCTCATCTTTTCAAAAATATTTGTCTAAAAGTGTGCAAACATGTGCACTAATTTAAAAAAATGAAAAACTGCGACTATTTTCAAAAAAGTCACCTAAATATGGATTTAACTTGAAAACGGTGCACTTTATCAAAATTTCACTAAAGTACTTTTTGATTGCAAATTTGATTTACATCGAAAAATGAAGTTGAAAAATTTTTGCGACCAATATTTCGATTTTTTTTAAAAATCAGTATTGATTAAAAAATTCATAACTCGGTCAAAGATTTTTTGCACAACCTGGAAATTTCTAAAAAGTTGGCATTTTATATCCTCTAAAACAAATCAAAAAATAAAAAATAGTGTTTTTTTGCAAATCAAGTTTTAGTGATAAAAAATTATATAAAAAAATCACCAAATTTTTTTTACCTTGTATCATTTTTTTCCAGTGTAGTCCGAATCCATACCTACAACTTTGCGGAAGACACCAAATCGATTAAAAAATTCCTTCAAAAGTTACAGATTTTTGAATTTTTATACATCATTTTTGTATGGACAGCTGCCAAATTTGTATGGAAAATTATATGGACAAACTAATGATGCAAAATGGCTTCTTTGGGCATACCGAAGGCACCAAAAAAGTTTCAGTCGGATTAAAAAATACAAAAATTAAAATTGAAGAAAAAAGACCGATTTCGTAGAGAATTGCTCCTTTCTAAAATGGAATGGAATAACCCTAATTAAATTTATACTTCAATTTTTTTTATTATTTTGGTTCATTCATGAAGTAATTTTGTAATTTTTGGTACTGGAGCAATTCTCTACCAAAACCGGAAATGGATTTTATTTGTATTTTTTGATTTGGCTCAAACTTTGTGGAGGCCTTCCCTATGACCAAAGAAGCCATTTTGCATCATTAGTTTGTCCATATAAATTTCCTTACAAATTTGGCAGCTGTTCATACAAAAATGGTACGTAAATATTAGAAAATCTGTAATTTTTGAAATAATTTTTTGATCAATTTGGTGTCTTCGGCAAAGTTGTAGGTATTGTTAAGGACTATTTAGAAAAAAATAGGTACACGGAAAAAAAAATTTCCCGATTTTTTTATTAACTTTTTTTTCACAAAAACTCAAATTC
The DNA here is from genome assembly GCF_016801865.2 of Culex pipiens pallens. NCBI lineage: Eukaryota > Metazoa > Arthropoda > Insecta > Diptera > Culicidae > Culex > Culex pipiens. The sequence goes on from NC_068938.1 coordinate 156,323,006, forward strand.
CCAAAATACGTATTTTTTGATTTTCGAGATTTTTTGATATGTTTTAGGGGACAAAAATCCGCAACTTTTGAGCTATAGAGAAACATGGTCAAAAAATCTGCCGCCGAGTCATGATTTTTTGAAAAACTGGTGATTTTTGGAAAAAATCGAAATTTTATACATAATTTTTTTTTGACCTCATTTTTTTATGCAAAATTGAATTTGCAATCGAAAATTACTTCACAGATTTTTTGATAAAGGGCCCCGTTTTCAAGATATAGCCACCGAAAGTTTGATTTCAGCGAAATATTTGCAGTTTTTCGATTTTTAAAAATAGTGACCATGAGTGACCATTTCTAAAAATATTTTTTTTGAAAAGTTCAGAAAATTTGCTATAAAATTGTCTAAGAGACATTGAAGATTGGACCTCTGGTTGTTGAGATACAGCGGCTTAAAGAAAAAGAAACACGAAAATTGAAGTTTTCTAAGTCTCACCCAAACAGCCCACCATTTTCTAATGACGATATCTCAGCAATTAATGGTTCAATTTTCAATGTTAATACATGAAACATTCGTGAAATTTTCCGATCTTTTCGAAAAAATATTTTGAAAAAAATTAAATCAAGACTAACATTTTAAAAGGGCCAAACATTGAATATTATGCCCATTTAAAATGCTAGTATTGATTTAAAAATTTTCAAAATATTTTTTTCGAAAAGATCGGAAAATTTCACGAATGTTTCATGTACTAACATTGAAAATCGGACCAATAATTACTGAGATATCGTCATTAGAAAATGGTGGGCTGTTTGGGTGAGACTTAGAAAACTTCAATTTTCGTGTTTCTTTTTCTTTAAGCCGCTGTATCTCAACAACCAGAGGTCCAATCTTCGATGTCTCTTAGACAATTTTATAGTAAATTTTTTGAACTTTTCAAAAAAAATATTTTCAGAAATGATCACTCATGGTCACTATTTTTAAAAATCGAAAAACTGCAAATATTTCGCTGAAATCAAACTTTCGGTGGCTATATCTTGAAAACGGGGCCCTTTATCAAAAAATCTGTAAAGTAATTTTCGATTGCAAATTCAATTTTGCATAAAAAATGAGGTCAAAAAAAATTATGTATGAAATTTCGTTTTTTTCCAAAAATCACCAGTTTTTCAAAAAATCATAACTCGGCGGCAGATTTTTTGACCATGTTTCTCTATAGCTCAAAAGTTGCGGATTTTTGTCCCCTAAAACATATCAAAAAATCTCGAAAATCAAAAAATACGTATTTTGGGAATTTGAGTTTTAGTGAAAAAAAAGTTGATAAAAAAATCGGGAAATTTTTTTTTCCGTGTACCTATTTTTTTCTAGATAGTCCTTAACAATACCTACAACTTTGCCGAAGACACCAAATTGATCAAAAAATTCCTTCAAAAGTTACAGATTTTCGAATATTTACGTACCATTTTTGTATGAACAGCTGCCAAATTTGTATGGAAATTTATATGGACAAACTAATGATGCAAAATGGCTTCTTTGGTCATAGGGAAGGCCCCCACAAAGTTTGAGCCAAATCAAAAAATACAAAAAATAAAAATGGTCGAAATCGGCCGGTTTTGTAGAGAATTGCTCACTGGGACTTGGTAAGGGCCAAGTCGGCTTGGGTCTCCCCTTCGGCTGTTACCTTTCACTTTCTAGTTTTATATTTCAGGTCACTTTAGCCAAAAGGTTATTTATCACTTTTCACTTCTTTTTGCAGCTTTTTGATTTTTAAACATCACACCTTAGCACTCTTTCATCGTTTTTCAACCCTATAAAAATGCAAAGCTTTCAGAGCCCTTGACAATGATGATAAATATTTTCCACACACACAATTTGTTTTCACACAAATTCCAGCACATTTCATCCCAAATAAAACCATGAATCGATTACATTTTCCCCCACCCCCTTCAATTCAGTGTTATTTTTGATTTTGATATGACCATTTACAGCGCCAGCAGTCGAGTCGAAGAATATCATTTTTACGCATAAACAAATTTTCTGACGCACACGCGAAACAAAAAAAAAACACAGAAAATGTCATATAAAATTGCCATGAAAAGAAAATTGCCCGCGAAAATTGTCGTGCCACCCACATCCAAAATCACGCGAGTGCCGATAAAATCCCTCCCAGCCAGCGAATCCAATTTTATCGCGAACCTCTTGGGACGCGCGGAAAAATGGCGGGTGTAACATTTTTAAACGGTTTAAAAAAAAAAACAAAAAAAAATATCATTTTGTAATTCGTAATCAAAATTTAATACTAATAATTTTTCAAGTTTTTGTCTCTCTTTTTAAAAAAATAAATAAATTAAAAAATAGGGAACAAAAATGTAGATATCTCAATTCCCATTCAATGTTTTTTTTTTCTTTAAATTGAAATAAAATTAATTTAGAACACAGATTAAAAATTCACACACCATTCTTGCAAAAAATGTTTACATATATTCTTGAATTTTATGCATTATTTTTTAAATATAAGGTAAGATAGTGGTAGTTTATATGTCCATTCAAGATGTAACCCCCAAAACCTTTTCCTCCCCAAAAATAACCGGAAGTGCTGCTCGATGTAGCATTTCAATCATCCACGATTTCCCACTGGAACACTCCCAGGCGCATTTCCAACTCACCTGTCTGTGTGCATGTGTGGGAGAAAGCGATATTGAATGCCAAATTTGTAGCCCTTTTCGCGGAGCCCGCAGTCTGATTGACTTGTTTTGTTCGCGAATCGGAGACTGATCTGGAGGCCTCATAAATTTCACACAAATCGATTAGCAAGCGCGCGTTGGCGGCGACGAACATTGTCGGAGCCGTTCTGCTTCCGCCCAGCTCAATGGATTTCGAGTTAATGAATTATACACAACCGAGCCTGTAATCCCTGTGTGCGTGTGCGATTACAATTTAGACTAAACTGACCAACTCATCCCCCCTGATGCGGAGCTTCTAATTATCCGAAATGGTATACGGTGGTACATTAATCATCCCGGAAGGCTTGGGGCTCACAAGTTTGCAAATCCATTTAAAAGGGCTTTATGATCACGGTCTGGAGAGGAAAGGGTGTTTATTTCGAGATCAGCGATTGTAATATGCCGGATTTGTTCCGGTGGGATAGATTTGAGCGGCGGATTTTGATTATTATGTGGGATGGTGCTCTATCCTAATTTGAAATTTTATTTTTTGAACATTTTACAGCAATACGAACATAGTCAAATATTTTGGAGCAACATTTTCTTTCTTTTTTTTACAAATATGAAAATCTTAATTGTTTAATGCTCCGTAGGGTTTTTTGTTTTTTTTTTGTGTGATCTTCACACTTTAGAAACCTCTTTGAATTGCATGAAACTATGTACTAAGGGGTAACATTTGGTCCTGATGACAAATCCGAGCTCTATTTTTCGATATCTCGTGACGGGGAAATCCCGAATCCTGGGATTTTTTATAATTTGTCCCGGGAATTCCCGAAATAAAAAAAATTGGTCTGGAGATTCAGATTTGGTAGTGGAAATAGATGAACAGTTGAACACCTCATAATCGATAATAATTTTAAAGCATTATAATTTTTACTCAGCATATATCAGCATCAATCAGCTTTTTATCCATTTTTTTGCACGATGTTTTGAATGACTTTGGTTAGGGACCATCCATAAACCACGTGGACACTTTTTGTCTCAAACCCCTCCTTGTATACAATTGTCCATACAAAAAAAATCTTTTTTAATAGGAGCGTGGACAATCGCCATACCCCCCCCCCCCCCCCCCCATAAAGTGTCCACGTGGTTTATGGATGGTCCCTTGAAACAGGAACAGAACAAAACAATTCCACAGAACACCGATTTCCAAATTTATTGCTCGAAAACCTATTCAGACTATATTCCTGTTTTTTCCTAGTTGGTAGTAGCTTAAAAATAATTTGTAAAATATGTTTTTTTTGCAAAAGTTATTTTTTGTGAAAGTTGAACTTTTTAGTACTAGTATCAATAAGTAATTATTTTTTTTTATTTTAACGGTGAATTTATTTAAAACTTGGAGGTTTGCAAAAATTCCATTCAAATCTCGGGTGAGTTTTCAAAAAACCGTAAGAGCCACCATGACCTCCGACACTTATATTCGTTTTTCTCCAAATAAATAACAAAATGTTATTTATTTTTAGTTTGGGGCACTTAAAAGACGTGTAGATGAACAATCTTAAGCATTTTTGAAATTGGTTTTTCGTAAGTTGGTTGAATACCGATTCAAAAAAGGCTTTGTTTACCATTGGCTCTTACGTCTTTTTGAAAACTAATCCGCAAAATGGCGTTTATTATGCGCCACGAGTTTCCTATGTACATAGGACATTTTGAAAAGCAATCGATATTTATCCGATAAATGTATGACTCGTACTGAGAAAATCTTCTTTTTGCCACTTGTTGCATAAATATTAAGGCCGTTGCAAATATTTTTTGAAGTTTATGTCCCTCGACTCTGACCAAAGTCGAGGGGAGAGGGGGGGGGGGGTTTCCAAAATATCTAAGTATTGACGAAAATTTTATTTTATGCGAAAAATAAAATTTTTGGACCCCAAGTTACGATCTCACTAGGTTTTTTTGGCTAAATTTTCCCTAGTTTTTGACTATTTGCATTTAAAGAACCTTCTGTTACCAAGCGGTAAATGAAAAAGAAATAGTTGCAAGGAACACCATATCTCTATGAACCAGCCAATCACACAAGATGTAAAATTGTTATTTCGGTAAATAAAATGAATTGAATTAAATTTAAATAAATTTTTTGCGGTGCTGTGCATTGAAATTTCATAAAAATTCAAAACATTTTTAAACAAGCCTAAACATGCTAAATATGATTATCAATGCAGAAAAATGCATTTTATATTATTTTCAGTTGTTAAGGCTAATACTTTCATGAAAATTTTGAAGTTTTCCGGATTTTTTTTTTTGCCCCCTGATTTTTCAGGCCTCCCACCCCCTCGACTTTGGTCAGAGTCGAGTGACATAAACTTCAAAAAATATTTGCAACTGCCTTATAAAAATATATATATTTATATAAGCCTTATTTAATTTTAATCATATTGTAGTTTATTTGAAATCCAAAGTACAACAATGAACAAAAAAACTTATTTTAATTTCATTTAAGCTATTTAATAACTGTCGTCCTTGTTTAGATTGCAGTGTAGATTATCACCAATTGCTATGATTGAGCTAATTGTATAATTTTAAGCTTCAAAAACATAACAAATATAATGAAAACATAGATTTTATGACTGTTTCAAAAAATTCCCGGGATCCAGGGAATACCCGGGATTCCAAAAATATTTTTCCCGTTTCCCGGGAAATACAAAACCCGGGAAATTTGAACGCCCTACATGTAAAATTAGACGCCCGATTTGATGGTGTTCTCAGAAATTGCAAAAAAAAAATCCGTATTTTTAATCGAAATAAATACATAAGACCGATTCTTCGGCTCCTTTTCAAAAAAAAAATCCCAGTTTTTTTCAGCGTTTTGGCTGTAGTGGCAAAATAAAAGAAGAAACCCCCCAATGTTATTACATATTTGGAAAGATAACTGATTTTCCTACAAAGAAATATCATGCAGAATGAACCATATAGTACCTGTGCTTCCCCTGAAATAAAATTGTAGCGTGACGGGACAACATCGAAAAACTGGACTTTTAAAAGGCACACTACCAAAATCGCTACAGTTTTGCCAGTTTGATTTTTCAAAACTTTTGCTCTTTTACACATTATCACAAATTAAAAAACGAATCTTTTGCTCCTTGGACTGAACGAATTGGTTTAAATTTGAGTTTTTGTCAGCCATTTCTTTTCGTGACGGGACAACGAAAGGAGCAGATTTATGAAAAAACTCTTCTCCCATTCAAAGGCTTGCTGATCATATTTGGTCAATATTTTTGGCTTTTTAGGTAAGAAAACGCATTTAAAACACATTGCAATTATTGGATCATAATAAAAATGAAATCTTTTATATTAAAAATCACATTGAAAATTGAAAAAAGTTACATTTTGGTGTAGCTTCGCTAAGAATCGGTCATAAATAGTTTCAAAACTCTGCCATTTTTCGTTACTCGACTGGAAAAAATGGGGACATGTCGTTTAATGCGAAATTTGAACAACAACATTTGACAAGTTTGAAATTCTTATGTAACATTAAATGACAATCAACTCTGTCGAAGATCGCAAAACGATTCGAGTTAACCCTGACGAGTGCTTAGCGATTCAAAGAAGACGTTTTTGTATGAAAATATGTACAGCGACCCTTAAACTTTAACCGATTTGGCTTTAAATTGGCACAGTTACTTATTTTTGCCTAAGAAATCGAGTCAGATGGTATCCCTGATGTCGATTTTATTATTGTCATCCAAGTGACCAGTATCTCGTAAAAATATGTTACCGATTTTTTTTTTCAATATCCCTTTTTGAAGCAGAAAAATTCTCGGACTATTTTCAATGTTCTGGCCAAAAAACAACTTTCCCCGATTTGGCACCTCTTTGTGTGAACATAACAAATTGTTACTAAATTCTAGCAACAAATTTTTTTTTTTTTTTGAGAATTCAGGCCAAATTCGATATTGTCGTGCTATCCTGTCGCAAGTCACTTTTTGACGTTCCAAAAAACACACGTTTTAAAGTTTGACCTTGAATAAACAACAACTTGAACACGTAATTACAAACACATTTTGTTTGGTTGACCATTCTGTGCCTGGTCCGGAAGTTTGGTTTGATTTGGTTGCTGGAGTTCCAAGTTATAATAAAAAAAATAAGGTAGGCGGGCATGTACGTGTGTCAAACGCGTTTTGACATGAAATCCCTTTGGTCAGTTGTCGCACTTACATCAATTTTCAGGGTGTGTCAAGATAGCACTACAAAATTGAAACTACTTTCATATGAAGAGTGAAAACGATTTTTTGGATTTCATTGAATATCTCAGGATTGAAATCGAATTTTGGAGATCTGTGAAGGCCAAAAGGTAAAGTATTGTGAGCTGCACAAAATGGCGTTCTTAACTTAATTTGGCCCAAAATGCACGTGCGACAAGATAGTACGACAGCGATGAAATGTGTTACGTAAATGACATTTTCTGGATGCTTTTTACTCCTTGTATCGGTCCAACTTTAATATTTTAGAATTTATTAGGGAATTCAACTCGATGGAAATAAAAAAGCTGAGTTCAAAAATCAAACTTTTACAGAATAGAGAAATGTTGAGTTGATACCAACAAATGCACTATTGAACTCACATACGTGTCCTACAAACTAAAACCGAAAATCCCAATTGGATTGTGAAATCCCTGCATATTTCATAACAATTCACCTTAATCACATAAGAGTGGGTCCCGTTCGATATCATCCTGCCAGGAAAATTAATTTCCGTTTCTAAAATCACCACCCCCACAAACATTCGCCAATTCTCGAGCGGAGTCCCTCTTAATCGTATTCAACACCACTCCAGTATTCGACGCGATGGCAATCGGCCTCCCAAAACAATTTCTCCTATAGTGCTAATCATAATCGGCACGAGCTCGTTTTGTATATTTAGTATTTACGCTAGTCAAATATTCATACGCACACGGCTTTTTGCACACCACACTCTTCCTCTGCTTTGCGCCTCACTTGAAATAAACCGTTTTGGCCCCCCTCAGCTGCAGCAGCAGTTTGCCACTTGTTGTACAAAATGGGGCTTATGACCTGGCATGCTGGATGAGTGTTTGAAAAAGACTTTTTTTTTTTTAGTTTTAATTAGTTTTAAGATATTTTCCATCTTTTTGATTATTGAAATATTAAATAAAAATAAAACAAAGTTCTCACAAAACGCTTCTCAAAGCCAAAGAAAATCTCCAAATCCCGGCCACATTTTGCTGAACGAAATATCCTTCCTCCATGCTCTCGTCCTCCCACCGGAAGTGGAGTTTGTTTCTTCATAAAATATTTATAGCAAACAGTCTAGTCGGCACTGTCCGGATTGCATTGCTCTATATACGGCTATAGGACCGTTACAATGCTGCTGGCTGGCTGACGACCTATTTGCACAACCCGGTGTGTGTCAGATTTTGGCGAGTGCTCCCGGGCAGAATATTCATTTATGATGGGATTCCACTTTCAATCTTTATATTTGTGTATCATTCCAGAGTACGCCTGCAGCTGCTGGTGCTTCCCGGCTGACTGATCGTTGTCACAATTTTATCCCAGTCCCAAATGTGGAGAGGTACTTTTGAACGATGACAGTTGATGAAAATTGTGTGGCAAAAATACGAGCCGGATGCCATCAAAATGTAAATGGCTCTTTCGCGAAAACGCACTCCAATTGTGCCATTATTGCGCACTCCAATTGTGCCAATATTCATAAAACTGGAATATTTTGTCGACGTGATGTCACTTGAATTGTAAAATTTTAAAATTACAATAAAAAAAAATCTAAAAAAATAGTTTTTCGTTCCATAGAAAGCAATCAACAAATTCAATTTTACAAAGCATGGTTGAAACACATCCGAAAATTCATACAAAATTTCACCGTTTTTTCCCATTCATCCATCCATCAGTCAACCCACCACTTGACAGATAATGAAAGAAGACAATTCTGCATGCGGCATGAAGTGGACGCTGCCAGCTATAACAGTATGGCGACTGGTTGGTTGCAGCATCTGCATAATGAAACACATTCCTTTTAACAACCCATGGTGCAAGTGCATAATCGTCACCACTCACCGATGAGCTGTGCTTTTCTCTTCGTTTCCGTTTTTTTAATTCAAAAAGATGTGGTTTTTTGAAGAAAAAATATCTGGTTTCGGTATAAAAATCGAATTAAAAGTATAATGCTTCTCCATCGAATAAGTTTTCCGTGTATTTTGCTGGAAACGCATGGTGCATTCTGTTCGATTAATGTACCGAAATCCGTTTTATTTAAATATCTCATAATCTTGGATAAGTTACGTTAAATGGAGCCTAACATTTCCAAAGACCCTTTCACTTAAATGACAGTTGATTTGAGCTGTATTAAGTTATACTTTTGAATTGTCTTAGTATTTTTTTTTATTAGAAACCCAACGAAACACCTTTCTTTTGCAACGCTGCGTGCTAAATTGGTTAAGCCATTCAGAAAAAGTGATTTTTTTGAAAAAAAAAAGTTTGTGAAAACGTCGAAAACGCATTTTTCTACCACCCTTGTTCAGTTAGGCCCTCTATCGCCAAACAAAAAAAAATACGGGTCTAATTATTTTGTGGCCAATTACCTCGCATTCCAAAGGGACCATCCATAAACCACGTGGACACTTTAGGAGGGGGGGGGGGGGGGTTTGGCGATTGTCCACGATCCATACAAACAATTTTTTTTTTGTATGGACAATTGTCCACGAGGGGGGGGGGGGGGTTGAGATTTCCAAAAAAGTGTCCACGTGGTTTATGGATGGTCCCAAATTGAATCGAAGCATTTTTGATCCGGATCCTGCTGGTTTAATGTGGAGTCGCTGTATAAAGAAATGAAATACACAATTGATTAATTAAAAAAAAAAACAAAAAATGAATATAAGACTGAAAGAAAAAATATAATCAAAAGAATATTGAGAAATAAACTTTTGATAAAATGTAAGCATTGAGTGTAAACAGTGCCGGGTCAAAACCAATCGCTCCCAAATTGTGGGGGCCCAAATGGAACCGTAAAATTGTTGTCTTGAAAAATTGATCATGTCGAGCCACCCTAGTAAACATGTTGAATATTAATAATTCCATTCCATTTGATTTTTTGATTTTTTACATAAACTTTGGAAAAGATTTGAAATGGCCTTATTTTACCTAAAAAAAAAATTAGATAATATTTTTTTTTATTTGAATAAATTTGTTCATGCAAAAGAAGCCAATTTGCATAGTTCGTTTTCCATACAAAGCTCCATACAAGTTTGCAGGCTGGCAATTAGGGTGACAAGAAAAAATGGAAATTTAGGAAAATCTTATGAGATACCCCCTGGCTCAATTCTTTAGGAAAAAATAAGTGATTGTGCCAATTTTGAGCCAAATCGGTAAATGGTTAACGGTTGCCATTGATCGTTGTATTTTGTATGGAAAAATTAGCAACAATGTAAGGGGAAAAGCAAAAATTTCACAATTCCGCCAAAAGGTGGCTTTAAAGGTGCCAAATCATTATCTTATATAAAATTTTATGACAAACAACTTTGACCAAGACCGCAAAACGATCCGAGTTAACCCTGACGAATTATTAGCGATTAAAAGAAGACGTTTTTGTATGAAAAGATATTTTTTTCACCAGCTTAAACGATCCTTAACCGATTTTTCTCAAAATTGGCACACTTCCCGGGCAGACGGTAATAACAAAATTCATGCCATTTCAATAACAAACACTGTTAAAATAACAAAAAATTTCATGAAACATTCTTGCAAAATCCATTTTTGCATTAGAGTTTAGTTCATGTTATCATAACGGCGAATAACAAAACTTGTTATAAATAACATGAAATGTTATTGGCCTAGTATTTTCAAATATCAAAAAATGTTATTCCCACGTTATTTCCGTCTGTTCGGGTTACTTATTTTTGCCAAAAAATCGAGTCAGAAGTTATCCCTGATTGTCGTTTTTTAATTGTCACCCTACTGGTCATACAAAACAGACATATGAATATTTGAAAAATCAATCTCAAAAATTATTTTGAATCTGCAAAACTAAATTTGCAGTTGAAAATTACATTAAACATGTTTGATAAAAGGCACCTGTGGTGACGGAACACGACGAACATCCCGTTTTTCCTATCAATTTTTCCCGAACACTCTCGCACGCATGTTTATCTTTTCGCACCCGTCGAAAGACTGATTTCGCAAGCTCTCGCCGCTGTCAAAACCGAAACATACACCCCAAAAGAGATAACCCAAGCTTAGATACAACCAAGATACTACTCAAGTTTAACTACTTATATATCTACCTTAAATTGAGTTTAATAGTTGTTGATATTGGATATGGTATTTTCCATAGGATGAAAGCTTAATTAAATTCAATGGTTTTGTGTTTGATTGATATTGATTAAATGTTTCTCTTTCAATTATTTTATTTTTCCCATTGGCACTGCTCAATCCCTACAATCTCGCTTTACTCTACTCTTCAATCTAGTGAACCATTATTTTTTTTTATGGGTTTCTATCATTTGTACGTACGTTAGTAGGTTTTTTTTTAAGTTTAGAAAAAAAATCCAACTATTATGAAAGAAAGTATGGCATAGAAAATCAAATCATGATTAAATCTAACTGAAAACCAAAATTTACAACTTTCAACCAGCCAAAACATAGTTTTGAGATAGTCACCTTCTAGCTCTTTGTTCATTGAAAATTTCCAACTCTTACAAAACTTTTACTAAACAAGTAAAACGAAGTTGACTTTATAGCTGTCGGCCACCATTGCTAGTACCAATCACTAGTGTCTTCCTTTTTATCTACAAGGACTTCGCCGCCCTGGGCTCCTAAGTGTATGAAAGTATGGCACGGAGCGACGGCGCCGAATACCCATATTTACACAAAGAATTTTAGAGCGCCCGCCGCGGGATTCGAACCGGCGACCTCTGGATTGTGAGTCCAGTGCGCGGTCCGATTGATCCACACGGGCGGGACTAAAGACTCACTAAACAAGTATATTTTTAAATTTTCAAAAAAAAAAACTCAATCATAAGCACAAATATGAGGCAATACGGTAGCAAGCCAATCACATCTCAACTCAATGCTCTTTGAA
>NC_068938.1:156334846-156370572 GCF_016801865.2 Culex pipiens pallens
TTTAAATGGAGACACGCGATAATTCTTGCATCTTCACCTAAAACGATGCTTTATGAATGGTCGTGCGCCTCCATGAAAATATATGAAAAAAATAAACTTAGGATTGGATAAAAAACAAAAATCCACAGGATAAATATTTTATAGGTCACGGATATTTTTTTATCTTGAAATTCTGACCAATCCTGAAATCTTGAGATTTGTTCAACGATAATTTGCAACAATATCAAAATAGTTTGCCTAAGGATCAACATTCTCAGATTTTAGTAGAGAAATAGTAAATATTAAGATAATCGATATATTTAATATATTTAACATATTGAGTAGTGCGGTGCTTGTGGGACGCTCAGTCCTGTTTTTTCGTGTTATTTTCCGTCTCTTTTGTGTCGCTGTTCGAGTGCATGGGGTGATTGGTCATTATAATTAAATAATGGCATCAGTAGTGCGGTGCCTGTGTGGACGCTCAGTCCTGTTTTTTCGTGTTATTTTCCGTCTCTTTTGTGTCGCTGTTCGAGTGCATGGGGTGATTGGTCATTATAATTAAATAATGGCATCAGTAGTGCGGTGCTTGTGGGACGCTCAGTCCTGTTTTTTCGTGCTATTTTCCGTCTCTTTTGTGTCGCTGTTCGAGTGCATGGGGTGATTGGTCATTATAATTAAATAATGGCATCAGTAGTGCGGTGCTTGTGGGACGCTCAGTCCTGTTTTTTCGTGCTATTTTCCGTCTCTTTTGTGTCGCTGTTCGAGTGCATGGGGTGATTGGTCATTATAATTAAATAATGGCATCAGTAGTGCGGTGCTTGTGGGACGCTCAGTCCTGTTTTTCGTGTTATTTTCCGTCTCTTTTGTGTCGCTGTTCGAGTGCATGGGGTGATTGGTCATTATAATTAAATAATGGCATCAGTAGTGCGGTGCCTGTGTGGACGCTCAGTCCTGTTTTTTCGTGCTATTTTCCGTCTCTTTTGTGTCGCTGTTAGAGTGCATGGGGTGATTGGTCATTATAATTAAATAATGGCATCAGTAGTGCGGTGCTTGTGGGACGCTCAGTCCTGTTTTTTCGTGCTTTTTTCCGTCTCTTTTGTGTCGCTGTTCGAGTGCATGGGGTGATTGGTCATTATAATTAAATAATGGCATCAGTAGTGCGGTGCCTGTGTGGACGCTCAGTCCTGTTTTTTCGTGCTATTTTCCGTCTCTTTTGTGTCGCTGTTAGAGTGCATGGGGTGATTGGTCATTATAATTAAATAATGGCATCAGTAGTGCGGTGCCTGTGTGGACGCTCAGTCCTGTTTTTTCGTGTTATTTTCCGTCTTTTTTGTGTCGCTGTTCGAGTGCATGGGGTGATTGGTCATTATAATTAAATAATGGCATCAGTAGTGCGGTGCCTGTGTGGACGCGCAGTCCTGTTTTTTTTCGTTTTTTTCCGTCTCTTTTGTGTCGCTATTTGTGTACATGGGGTGATTGGATTTCTTCTTCTTCTTTTTTCATTTATTTTTTGTTCACGCGTTCGTTGGCCGATGAATTTTAATTTTGTTCTCTTTATATAGTTTTCGATAGAAACGATCCGATTTTTGTTTTTTGAGACAAGCAAGTCGTATTGCTGGATTAAGTCCTTTCCATATCATCGAGGATCGGAAGGCACGTCGACGGATATGTTTTAAGGCTTATGATATAAAATAATTTTAATGAATGAAGCCCTTCCTACATCACCGTTGATCGGAAGGCACGCCGACGGAGAATTTCTGGAGAATCGCGGTCGAATTAATACTATATTTAAATCCCTAGATAGGTATCTTTCCGCAGCCGGCTGCCTAAGATTTTTAAAATTTCAACCGATAAACAAATTGCTCATGGTCGCATCACCTACCACAGTGAATCCTGACCTCATACCCATCTTACTAACCCCTCAAAACTCATGTGATACTTTGTCGGAGACGCAGTCGATTTGGCGGTCCCATCACTCAAGTATCGGCTAACATTCCCATCCACTTCCCCGTGTCTTACCACTGGTCGTGGCCGGCGTCGGTATTGATCAGCACGATAGGGACCTTTGAAAATTGCGAAGGGGTGATGATTGGTTCCTACTTTTCATCTGTGGTCCACGGAGCAATGTTTGGGGGTCCTGGTCAATAACGAAGTAGCAGCTACGGGTAGACACCAATGCTATGCTATGCTATGCTATATTTAATATATTTAACATATTCAATGATGATTTCAAAATTAGTTGCGACTTTTTTTTATATTTGATGTCAGTTTGAAATATTTTAAGCGCGACACTTTTAATTTTTTGTACAAAGTTTTAAACAAAATGCGCATGTTGGGTTCCAAATAATAGATTGTTATAATCGTTGGAAGAGTTATCCTGTCAGTGATTTTTTTTTGTTTTCGATTTCCATTAAAATTGATTATTATTTATATTTTTTTATGTACCTCGTTACTTTTTTCCTGAACATTGATTTACTTAAAACCACCAAGACATTAGCTATTGCGGTATAAGATGACTGTGTGTGTACTTTTTTCAGAAAGAACTAGAATAAATTTGGTCAAATTTGAGTTTAAAGGGTACATAAATATTGGCAAAAGGATGCAGTCAAAAATCAAATAAACATTTCTGACTACAAAATCATTATTTTTTTTTTTATTTTTAGTAATGATGATACTGCATACTTGAGTAAGAGCTGATTAACAGGTTATCATTTAGTGATCTCTAAAAAAATAAAAATGGCAACGCAGCGCATGCAACTTGAAAAAAAATAAGAAGTTTTGTTAATTAATATGTTTTATAGCAAATACCTAAAAATAAACATAATTTTTATTGAATTTAAGCTAACTCTGACTCCAACTCCGGGTAATCAGAAATTTTCGGCTCCAAGTCGGAGTCGGCTCCAGCTGTTCGAATTTTTACGACTCCGATTCCGACTCCGACTCCAGGCTTCCCAAAAAGACCCGACTCCACCGACTCCGGCTCCGACTCCGACTCCGACTCCACAGCCCTGCATTTTTCAAGGAATTTCACAAATTCTATGCTGAAACACAACAAATGCTAAATATCAAGTTCAAAATTCGATTCCAAGAAATAATTATCTCCTTAATTTAACGAATATTTTTGCGTTCCTCATTGACTGTTTGGCCATTTCAACATGTCCTTCATTCTTGGTTCTGAAATAATCTATTTTTTTCGAAGAGATTATAAAACTTCACAAGTGTTTCAGTTTTAAACATGGAAACTTGGACTTTTAGTTGTTGACATATTTACATTTTAAAAGAGAAGACTGATTGCCTTAACCCTTTCAGGCCTGATGGGTCATATATGACCCATACCGAAATTCGGTTGTATAAAATCACACAGTGCTCAAAACATATAACATTGTTCAGCAAAGTTGTAATTTATGAGTTTCTCTACCTACGAAAAAATGTTTGAGTGGTTGTTAATGGCCTTTTTGACGACCTAGAACATCCTGAAAACCTGAAATTTGGAAACTTCAGAAAATGTTGAAGATAATTCAGGTTTACAACGATTTTTCAAGGCAAATGAAGTTAAGTTATTACCAGTCACATCCTCACGACCATTTGGGACCACTTCGATCCCTTTGGATCTCTTTTGGGATGATCTAGGTCCTCCAAAGTGTCCTGGAATACAGATCTTGGAGTCTACCGCCGTAACAACACGATTCTACCAAGTTTCCGATTATGGTTCATATTCAGTGATGTCTCTGGGACCCTTTGGCAATACTATGAGCTATGTGGATCACTTTTGGGATGTTCTGGGTCCTCCAAAGTGTCCTGAAATACAGATCTTGGAGTCTACCGCCGTAACAACACGATTCTACCAAGTTTCCGATTATGGTTCATATTCAGTGATGTCCCTGGGACCCTTTGGCAACACTATGAGCTATGTGGATCACTTTTGGGATGTTCTGGGTCCTCCAAAGTGTCCTGGAATACAGATCTTGGAGTCTACCGCCGTAACAACATGATTCTACCAAGTTTCCGATTATGGTTCGTATTCAGTGATGTCCCTGGGATCCTTTGGCAACACTCGGAGCTATGTGGATCACTTTTGGGATATTCTGGGTCCTCCAAAGTGTCCTGGAATACAGATCTTGGAGTCTACCGCCGTAACAACACGATTCTACCAAGCTTCCGATTATGGTTCATATTCAGTGATGGCCCTAGGACCCTTTGGCAACCCTCTGAGCTATGTGGGTCACTTTTGGGATGATCTGGGTCCTCCAAAGTGTCCTGAAATACAGATCTTGGAGTCTACCGCCGTAACAACACGATTCTACCAAGTTTCCGATTATGGTTCATATTCAGTGATGTCCCTGGGACCCTTTGGCAACACTATGAGCTATGTGGATCTCTTTTGGGATGTTCTGGGTCCTCCAAAGTGTCCTAGAATACAGATCTTGGAGTCTACCGCCGTAACAACATGATTCTACCAAGTTTCCGATTATGGTTCGTATTCAGTGATGTCCCTGGGATCCTTTGGCAACACTCGGAGCTATGTGGATCACTTTTGGGATGATCTGGGTCCTCCAAAGTGTCCTGGAATACAGATCTTGGAGTCTACCGCCGTAACAACACGATTCTACCAAGTTTCCGATTATGGTTCATATTCAGTGATGTCCCTGGGACCCTTTGGCAACACTATGAGCTATGTGGATCACTTTTGGGATGTTCTGGGTCCTCCAAAGTGTCCTGGAATACAGATCTTGGAGTATACCTCCGTAACAACACGATTGTACCAAGTTTCCGATCATGGTTCATATTCAGTGATGTCCCTAGAACCCTTTGGAAACACTATGAGCTATGTGGATCTCTTTTGGGATGTTCTAGGTCCTCCAAAGTGTCCTAGAATACAGATCTTGGAGTCTACCGCCGTAACAACATGATTCTACCAAGTTTCCGATTATGGTTCGTATTCAGTGATGTCCCTAGGATCCTTTTGGCAACCTTCTGAGCTATGTGGGTCACATTTGGGATGATCTGGGTCCTCCAAAGTGTCCTGGAATACAGATCTTGGAGTCTACCGCCGTAACAACACGATTCTACCAAGTTTCCGATTATGGTTCATATTCAGTGATGTCCCTGGGACCCGTTGGAAACACTATGAGCTATGTGGATCACTTTTGGGATGTTCTGGGTCCTCCAAAGTGTCCTGGAATACAGATCTTGGATTTTCCCACCGTAACAACATGATTCTACCAAGTTTCCGATTATGGTTCATATTCAGTGATGTCCCTGGGACCCTTTGACGAACACGAGAAACCAATCCGCGGACGTGGAGATAAGTGAGATTGAGGGGAAACCTCGTATATTTTTGACCCATATAGAGTTCGATACCGATCATATAGCCCAATTTTCAGCTCGAATTTTGCCTGAGACTATGTTAGCGAGTAGAAAGTTGCAGTTGAGGCATTTCTCCGTGTATTGCTACAGAGTTTTTCAATGCTCAGATTCAGCCGCCCACAGATCGTTCGAGAGATTGAATGTGTTGGGTTTTGGGAGGTTTATGACTTGAACAAATTCAACTAACGCTGCAGTCAAAATCCTCCCTCGACCGCCACCTACCCCTTTTGCCTCGCCAGATGGGATTCAAGCCATCCTTTCGCTTACAAAGCGAAACCCGCCAGGAGCTGGCACCCTTTAGCATTACTAGACTCCAAGAACTGTATTCCAGGACACTTTGGAGGACCCAGAACATCCCAAAAGTGATCCACATAGCTCATATTGTTGCCAAAGGGTCCCAGGGACATCACTGAATATGAACCATAATCGGAATCTTGGTAGAATCGTGTTGTTACGGCGGTAGACTCCAAGATCTATATTCCAGGACACTTTGGAGGACCCAGAACATCCCAAAAGTGATCCACATAGCTCATATTGTTGCCAAAGGGTCCCAGGGACATCACTGAATATGAACCATGATCGGAAACTTGGTAGAATCGTGTTGTTACGGCGGTAGACTACAAGATCTGTATTCCAGGACACTTTGGAGGACCCAGAACATCCCAAAAGTGATCCACATAGCTCATAGTATTGCCAAAGGGTCCCAGAGACATCACTGAATATGAACCATAATCGGAAACTTGGTAGAATCGTGTTGTTACGGCGGTAGACTCCAAGATCTGTATTCCAGGACACTTTGGAGGACCCAGAACATCCCAAAAGTGATCCACATAGCTCATAGTATTGCCAAAGGGTCCCAGAGACATCACTGAATATGAACCATAATCGGAAACTTGGTAGAATCGTGTTGTTACGGCGGTAGACTCCAAGATCTGTATTCCAGGACACTTTGGAGGACCCAGAATATCCCAAAAGTGATCCACATAGCCCATAGTGTTGCCAAAGAGTCCCAGGGACATCACTGCATATGAACCATGATCGGAAACTTGGTAGAATCGTGTTGTTACGGCGGTAGACTCCAAGATCTATATTCCAGGACACTTTGGAGGACCCAGAACGTCCAATAATGAAATGTAACTTTTTTTTGCCTGTTTCTGTTTACTCAAGGAAAAAATGAACTACTGGTACCAAAATTGTAGATTAACACAGCTCAGAAAAATTCAGGCCTGAAAGGGTTAAGGGGTTACATACATGTAGAAAATCACAAAATTTATATTACAGAAAATTTATTTCAATCCGCTTTCTAAGATGATTTTCAATCACTTCTGTAAGTTTCTTGAAAATATTCCATGATTCAACAGAGTAAGGGACGATTTAAGCTCAAAAAAAATTCCATGCCTTAAGCCAGGCTTGCCCAACGTTCGGCCCGCGGGCCGGATCCGGCCCGTGAAGCCATTTCATCCGGCCCGCGACCGCTTTCTAAAATATTTTTAGACCGGCCCTTAAGGCTGTTCATGAAGTATTAAATAAATTAAATTATTGTCTGAATAAAAAAAAAATAAGCTTGAGATCAAATTTCAACATATTGTTCATGTTTCATGTTTTATTTAATTCTTATAATTTTTATATTGATATTATTTAACTGAAAAAATTGTTCAGGAAAACAAAAATATCAATTTCGTAAAATTGTTAAATTTATGAAAAACTTCTATTGTTATCTTAAAATTTACAAAAAAAAAAGACTAAATGTTATTTCTTTCAGTTTTGACTGTGTTTACTTCAATTTGAAGTTTTTTTTCTATTTTCTTTTTTTTAATAAATAAGTAAGCAAAACTAATGTATTTTTCCAGAACAACTTTTTAGTGATAAAGTTTTTTTTTTAAAAAGCTTAAAAATCAAATTATTCATACTGAAAATAGATCGCTGGAAATATTTTTAAAATATTGAAAAATGTATCAAAAACTTCCAATGGTCATTGAAATTTGAATGTTTTTTTTTTATAAAAAATATAACAAGGTTTTTAATTGCAATCGTCAAAAACAATATCTTTGCAACACTATTTCTTTTATGTATTTGCTTTAAAAAAAACTCAATGATAAGAAAATTGAAAAAAATGTGTTTACTTTTTCAACTTTTATCAAATATTAATTCCGGCCCGCCACTGCTTCAAAAAAATCAGATATGGCCCGCAAGGCCAAAAGGTTGGGCACCCCTGCCTTAAGCAAACTGTAAAACTTTGCGAGCGTTTTTCTTTAAACACCCAGTTGATTTACGCACAATATATCCCGAGATAGGATGGACCAAATATGATGAAATTTGGAGTGAAGATTCTCAAGACATATCAAGTATACATGACGAAGGCCGATTCTGAAATTTTGATTTTTAAATACAAATCAAAACTAAACTCTAAATTTTTACATTAAAAATTAAAAAAAAATCTTATTTTTAAATTAACTTTTGGAAAACTGGCCTTCGTCATGCACACTGGCCCGGTTTAAAAATGTTTCACCAAAATTTTGAGCCGATTTAGTCAAAGCAGTGTTGAGATATCGTGGCACCTGTTTTT
Organism: Culex pipiens pallens; assembly: GCF_016801865.2. NCBI lineage: Eukaryota > Metazoa > Arthropoda > Insecta > Diptera > Culicidae > Culex > Culex pipiens. The sequence continues at coordinate 156,342,759 of NC_068938.1, forward strand.
ATAAACTGCCAACTTCAAACTGCTATATCTCGGCAATTATGCAACCAAATGTCTTGAAATTTGTTTTATGAATAAACGAAAATGTATATTAAAATACCCTTGAAAGAAATTTAAAAAAAGTTCAAGTGTGTGATCAAATCAACCTGTAACATTTTTGCCGATTCACATGTATGTTACTCCTTGAACTAAGAAAATTTAATTTTTCCTGTTTGTTCAATTCGCTGTAAATTTAGAATATTATGAAATTTTCTGAACTTTTCTAAAATAATATTCAAGATGGACATTAAATGATTTTTTTTTAATTTAATTTTTTTTAATGTTTGAAACAGATTTATTTTCATTTTTTTCCGTGCTTCTGTATTGCTTACCCGAGCATGGGTAAATAACAAGGGAAATGCGTAATAATACCTTTCTCTGGTATCAATTCCAAATTTTGGTATTCCTGGACCCTTTAAAATTTGTCTTAAGGATTATGCAAGAGCAAAATGTGGTATCATACCAATTTAAGGTATTGTTTTGATATTGCAGAATTTGTCAATGATCGAACACCACATGTTGGTATTCTTTTGGTATTACAGTATTTTATCAAATACTTCTGAAACTATGGGAAAATTTTGAACAATTTTGACAAAATAATTAATTTTGCGCTAAAATGATGTCTCAAAGCGAATGCTTTCATTCAAAACCGAAAATTTCGAACTTGATTTTAAACATTTTTGATATACCCCCTACAGAAATGACTTGAAATTGTGGAAAATTTTTTAAGTCAGGATGGCACATTTTGGTATTATTTGAATATTGAAAGGTTTCATCAATTTTCTCTGAAACTATGGGAAATTTGTTAAAAAAATTTTACGAGTTAATTAATTTTGCGCTAAAATGACTTGAAACCCAAAAATGTTAAAGATGATTTTAAAAATTAGTGTGATTTACCCACTAATATTTTTTTCAAAAACGTTGAAATATCTCTAAGTCGGGATAACCAAATACTTTGAAAAACGAGTCAATCGACAGATTAATGAATTTCGGTGAATTTCAATTCAGTTTAATTTTAATAATACTTATTTTTCAATCTTGTTATTTTTCAGAAGCTTCAAGAACTTCAAGCATAGGCCGTTCATCAATGACAAATGCATTCGGTGTGGTGAAGAATATCACTAAAAACAACATGGAATCATCAGGTGAGTAGATTTGGCTGTTGCATATGAATAATTTCCGTTTTTTCACTAACTGCAACTGCTGCACTAAAAATGGTATGAAAATACCAAATTTTGGTATTACTTGTTCAAATACCAGCGACCATAATGTGCTCTTGGTTGCCCAGTAATACCATGAAATCATACCAAAATCATGTATGTGGAAGACCACAGAAATACCAAAATATGATTTTCCAAGGGCGCGGGAATACCTTAAAATAAAACCATGGCAATACAAAGTTTTGGTATTCAAGCAATGTTCAAAAATCCAGAAGACCTCAACTTGGTATTGAAATGGTTTTATTTTGAGGTATTATTTTACCCTTGGAATAACATGGTTTGGTATTGTTGTGCTCTTACACATACAAGATTTTGGTATGATTTCATGGTATTTTACCATCTATTACTGGGCAACCAAGGGCACATTTTGGTCGCTGTTATTTGCCCAAGTAATACCAAAATTTGGTATTCCCGTGTTATTTACCCCTGCTCGGGTACAAGAGGCGGGGTTTTGTTCCATTAAACAAATCCAAAAATTTAAAAAGATCGGATTTGGAAAGTTGATTGCTTGTGAACGATTTTTTTTTTATTTTGTCATGTAAACTGATTCGCTTGAATTAAGCTAAATATGTGATTTTCAAGAATAAAAATGTACAAGAAAAAGACAATATTACAATATTGCAATTGTCCACAACATTACAGGCACAAAGTTTTATGATTTCAATTTGTGCACTTTTTAAAGAATAATCTTCACTTTTCGTAATTGAAAGACGCAACTTTTGGTACCAAAAAAAGTATAGATCATTGATCAAATTTGAAAGTTAACGCAGTTTTAGTAAAAAATGTTGATTTATTCCCATTTTTTATCACTTTCACTTTTTTGCGCATGGCGCGTCGAAAACTCAGTTTTATTTAAAAAAAATCGTGTCTCGAAATCCTGGTTCTGAAATTTTTTGAAATTTTCCAAAATTATTTAAAAACTGTGCCGCTTATTAAATTTTGTTTGATCGCATTTTCAATTATTTCCGGAAATCATTTTTTTTTTTCAAGTCATACCCTATTTTTTCAAAAAAGTCAATCAATTTTTTACGGTTAATGCTACTTTCGCGTAATCGCAACAATCACTAGTTCTAGTCATAAGAAAGCTCCCTCAATTTTTTAAGTCAATGAAATTTGCCGATTTCGTGAAAATTTGCTCATGACTATAATTATAAGAAATAAATAAAATGTTTTTCCCTACCATCCATAAACCACGTGGTCACTTTAGGGGGGGGGGGGGAGGGGTATGGCGATTGTCCACGACCCATACAAAAAAGTTTTTTTTTGTATGGACAATTGTCCACGAAGGGGGGGGGGGGGTAACAGATTCCCAAAAAAGTGTCCACGTGGTTTATGGATGGTCCCCTAAACTGATTCTACATAAACTTCAATCAAACAATTAATTTTCAAAGCAGTTATTTTGTTTTATGGTAAGTATTTTTTTTAAGAATTTCAAATTTAATATGCAAATTTCGATCACGCCCCATAACCCTTTACCACCGCCAACAGCTGTGAAATTTAAGCCCCCCATTTCTCGGAAAAAAAACATCTGTCGCCGCTTCTGGATGAAAATTCCATCCTTTCGACACATAAATTTCCGCGTGCACAGGGTCTTTTCTTCGCAGCAGCACCGCCTAGGTGCTGAAAAATCGAACAATGATAATTTTCCATCGGAAAGGAAAAGATTAAAACACTCCCGGCACGCTAGGCTACGATGACGACGACGGCATGGTTAATGGTATCAGTGAGGGGTCGCCCAGGACCACCGAGGTTGCTTTACGTTTACAAAGAGAGCATTATGAAAATTTTCCCATCAATTAAGATAAATGAGTTTGCAAGTGCCCCCTTACTCACACCTTCAAATTGAGAGGGGATGAGAAGAGTTTCTTCACGGGGAAAATTGGTTTTTATGAACATGGTGACGGGTTATGAAAGTTCTTGTCTTCTTGTCTTTTTGTCTTCTTGTCTTCTTGTCTTCTTGTCTTTTTGTCTTCTTGTCTTCTTGTCTTTTTGTCTTCTTGTCTTCTTGTCTTCTTGTCTTCTTGTCTTTTTGTCTTCTTGTCTTCTTGTCTTCTTGTCTTCTTGTCTTCTTGTCGTCTTGTCTTCTTGTCTTCTTGTCTTCTTGTCTTCTTGTCGTCTTGTCTTCTTGTCTTCTTGTCTTCTTGTCTTCTTGTCTTCTTGTCTTCTTGTCTTCTTGTCTTCTTGTCTTCTTGTCTTCTTGTCTTCTTGTCTTCTTGTCTTCTTGTCTTCTTGTCTTCTTGTCTTCTTGTCTTCTTGTCTTCTTGTCTTCTTGTCTTCTTGTCTTCTTGTCTTCTTGTCTTCTTGTCTTCTTGTCTTCTTGTCTTCTTGTCTTCTTGTCTTCTTGTCTTCTTGTCTTCTTGTCTTCTTGTCTTCTTGTCTTCTTGTCTTCTTGTCTTCTTGTCTTCTTGTCTTCTTGTCTTCTTGTCTTCTTGTCTTCTTGTCTTCTTGTCTTCTTGTCTTCTTGTCTTCTTGTCTTCTTGTCTTCTTGTCTTCTTGTCTTCTTGTCTTCTTGTCTTCTTGTCTTCTTGTCTTCTTGTCTTCTTGTCTTCTTGTCTTCTTGTCTTCTTGTCTTCTTGTCTTCTTGTCTTCTTGTCTTCTTGTCTTCTTGTCTTCTTGTCTTCTTGTCTTCTTGTCTTTTTGTCTTCTTGTCTTCTTGTCTTTTTCCCTTGTTGAATTGTGAAATTTATTTTTTTAAGTTGCCACTCAGTTTCGCAAAAATCTAAAATGTCATCACTCATGCAAGCAAGGTGAAGGTGATTAAATTTAAATTTTCTCCATCAGAGCGCAAAGGCCCCTTATGTTTGAACTTTTCCAACTCACGACACATGTCAGGCCGGCAAAAATCCCCATCCCCGGAACGTCAGGCATTTTGACAAAAATGTGTCACAATCTAATACACTTTAATGTGAAGAGTTTCACCGGCTGGCTGGTCCGTTCTCGGTCGTTTCTTTTCCGGAGCCTGAAAAACGGCTTAGTTATGGCAACCCAGAAATGGTGTATAGGTTATGTTTTATGTCCCGTCATTTTCGTATAATTTATGGTCACACGCAGCCCTGCCGGCAGCAGCAGAAGGCTTTGGGGTTCAGTGACGAAACAACGACCCACCAGTTCAGTTCAACCGTGCCAAATCCAGTTCCGAAAGTCCTCGACCCGAGAGTACTAAAAAAAGAGCTCAAAAACGACATTTTTTTCCTCCAGTTATTTGTTTCGCCTTTTTTATTGTTTCGGCACTGTTGATCACAATTCTGTTTTTTTATTAATCAATAAATCAGATTGTCCTTTCCGCAGTAAAGTTATAATTTGACAAACTTTTGTTCCGCTTGTTTGTGCAATCCCCGTTTAGCCTCGCACAAACAATGTTGCCGCCACTCATGCCCGATTGTCTTTTCAATATTTTTTAACGACTTATCGACGAATGGATGGCGCAGCGATTGCTTCCTCGTTTTACCATTTTTTTTTACTCTTACGAAACAATTCAACAAATCAAAAAAATGCTCAGCGAATTATGACCCTTCCTTCTTCCCCTTCCAACATGCTTTTGCGTTGAAGAATTACACAACTTTGGCTTTAACTTTTTTTTTTGCTTTATTGTTTTATTTCCCCCCAGTCCCATCCTCTCCTGACTGATTGTCACTCTTTGGCAGCACCGGAAAATGAGCGAATTATGTTTTACTTTGAAATTTTTCCGCCTAAGTTTTTCCCCCCTTCTCGGAAAAGCTCTGGTTGGCAACACAGGTCTTAGGCTTGACGTCCGTTTTGTTTCGTAATGAAAGAAAAAAGTTTCCTCTTTGTTCAATGCGTGAAATGATGAAAATGCCATCATTTGAGTGTGCCCAACGCGAGCGAGTGGCAAGTTTTATGGCCCCGGGACGGATGATCTGTGGAATGGCTGGACATCATTCGGCGTTTGGAATTGGTTTTTGGCTGGCGGAAAACAATCATAATTGGAGAGTGGCGCTATTTGGGCGACTTACTGCTTGATTGCCGTTTGAGATTGATTGGAGTTTGCCGGATATGGTTGGTTGATAGCGGAGCGGTTGTTTGAATTGGTTTGATTAAAGTTAGGAACAAAAGTTAATATTATGAGCAAATCGCTCAGATTTCGGTCATTCGATTTTTTTTTATTTTTTTATCCGGTTGAAACTTTTTTGGTGCCTTAGGTATGCCCAAAGAAGCCATTTTGCATTTTTAGTTCGTCCATATAATTTTCCATACAAATTTGACAGCTGTCCATACAAAAATAATGTCCAAATCGATCAAAAAATTCCTTCAAAAGATACAGATTTTGAATTTTCATAATCTGTATCTTTTGAAGGAATTTTTTGATCGATTTGGTTTCTTCAGCAAATTTGTAGGTATGGGTAAGGACTACACTGAAAAAAATGATACACGGTAAAACAAATTGGTGATTTTAAATTTCACTTTTTGTCACTAAAACTTGATTTGCAAAAAAAACACTATTTTTAATTTACTTTTATTTTCTGATATGGGACCATCCATAAACCACGTGGACACTTTTTTGGGAATCTGTTACCCCCCCCCCCCCCCTTCGTGGACAATTGTCCATACAAAAAAAAACTTTTTTGTATGGATCGTGGACAATCGCCATACCCCCCCCCCCCCCCTCTAAAGTGTCCACGTGGTTTATGGATGGTCCCTATGTTTTAGGAGACATTAGGGGAAATATACTCATTCTTATCACTCTAAGCTGTTCAACCAATTGTCATCATTTTTGGCATTTTCAGCTATTAAATCTATATTTTCAGATGTATTAAAAATAAAGAGTTGCTTGCTCACTTTTATTTGAGCTACTTATAACTTTGGAACTGAGCAGTTCTCTAGGATTTCGGTCATTCGATTTTTTTTGTATTTTTTAATCCGACTGAAACTTTTTTGGTGCCTTCGGTATGCCCAAAGAAGCCATTTTGCATCATTAGTTTGTCCATATAATTTTCCATACAAATTCGGCAGCTGTCCATACAAAAATGATGTATGAAAATTCAAAAATCTGTATCTTTTGAAGGAATTTTTTGATCGATTTGGTGTCTTCGGCAAAGTTGTAGGTATGGATACGGACTACACTGGAAAAAAATAATACACGGTAAAAAAAATTTGGTGATTTTTTTATTTAACTTTTTATCACTAAAACTTGATTTACAAAAAAACACTATTTTTAATTTTTTTTATTTTTTGATATGTTTTAGAAGGCATAAAATGCCAACTTTTCAGAAATTTCCAGGTTGTGCAAAAAATCACTGACCGAGTTATGAATTTTTTAATCAATACTGATTTTTTCAAAAAATCGAAATTTTGGTCGTAAAAATTTTTCAACTTCATTTTTCGATGTAAAATCAAATTTGCAATCAAAAAGTACTTTACTGAAATTTTGATAAAGTGCACCGTTTTCAAGTTATAGCCATATTTAAGTGACTTTTTTGAAAATAGTCGCAGTTTTTCATTTTTTTAAATTAGTGCACATGTTTGCCCAGTTTTGAAAAAAATATTTTTGAAAAGCTGAGAAAATTCTCTATATTTTGCTTATTTGGACTTTGTTGATACGACCTTTAGTTGCTGAGATATTGCAATGCAAAGGTTTAAAAACAGGAAAATTGATGTTTTCTAAGTTTCACCCAAACAACCCACCATTTTCTATCGTCAATATCTCAGCAACTAATGGTCCGATTTTCAATGTTAATATATGAAACATTTGTGAAATTTTCCGATCTCTTCGAAAAAAATATTTTTGGAATTTTCAAATCAAGACTAACATTTCACAAAGGCCAAACATTCAATATTACGCCCTTTTAAAATGTTTGTCTTGATTTGAAAATTCCAAAAATATTTTTTTCGAAAAGATCGGAAAATTTCACAATTGTTTCATATATTAACATTGAAAATCGGACCATTAGTTGCTGAGATATTGACGATAGAAAATGGTGGGTTGTTTGGGTGAAACTTAGAAAACATCAATTTTCCTGTTTTTAAACCTTTGCATTGCAATATCTCAGCAACTAAAGGTCGTATCAACATAGTCCGAATAAGCAAAATATAGAGAATTTTCTCAGCTTTTCAAAAATATTTTTTTCAAAACTGGGCAAACATGTGCACTAATTTAAAAAAATGAAAAACTGCGACTATTTTCAAAAAAGTCACTTAAATATGGCTATAACTTGAAAACGGTGCACTTTATCAAAATTTCAGTAAAGTACTTTTTGATTGCAAATTTGATTTTACATCGAAAAATGAAGTTGAAAAATTTTTACGACCAAAATTTCGATTTTTTGAAAAAATCAGTATTGATTAAAAAATTCATAACTCGGTCAGTGATTTTTTGCACAACCTGGAAATTTCTGAAAAGTTGGCATTTTATGCCTTCTAAAACATATCAAAAAATAAAAAAAATTAAAAATAGTGTTTTTTTGTAAATCAAGTTTTAGTGATAAAAAGTTAAATAAAAAAATCACCAAATTTTTTTTACCGTGTATTATTTTTTTCCAGTGTAGTCCGTATCCATACCTACAACTTTGCCGAAGACACCAAATCGATCAAAAAATTCCTTCAAAAGATACAGATTTTTGAATTTTCATACATCATTTTTGTATGGACAGCTGCCGAATTTGTATGGAAAATTATATGGACAAACTAATGATGCAAAATGGCTTCTTTGGGCATACCGAAGGCACCAAAAAAGTTTCAGCCGGATTAAAAAATACAAAAATTAAAATTGAAGAAAAAAGACCGATTTCGTAGAGAATTGCTCAACTGTCAAAACCACTTTATGTAAGCTGTAATTCATAATCAAAGTGCTGAAGGCCGATAATAGAAATAGGCTGACTATACTCTTTAGTTGTCCTAAATGCCAAATTTGTAGAAATTTCCAGGTTTTGAAAAAAGTCTTGAACCAATTTATGAATTTTTGAATCCATACAGATACAGTAGTTGTTTGCCCATTCTAAAATATATTTTTTTGAAAAGCTGAGAAAATGCTCTTTATTTAGCCTTTTTGAACTTTGTTGACACGACCTTCAGTTTCTGAGATATTGCCATGCAAAGGTTTAAAAACAATATTTTCAAAAAAAATTTAATCAAGACCAACATTTCAAATGGCCGTAATATTGAATGTTGGGCCCTTTTGTAATGTTTGTCTTGATTTGAAAATTTTGAAAATATTGTTTTCGAAGTGATCGGAGAATTTCACGAATGTTTCATATTTTATTATTGAAAATCGGACTATTAGTTGCTGAGATATCGACGTAAGAAAATGGTGGGATGTTTGTGTGAGACTTAGAAAACATCAATTTTCCTGTTTTAAAACCTTTGCTTGGCAATATCTCAGCAACTAAGGACTAATCATTCATAGTAGTTTATGCAACAAGTTGCAAAAAATGGATTTTTTCAGCACGAGTCGTACATTTATCCAACGAGTTTTACCGAGTTGGATAAATACGAAGAGTGCTGAAAAAATCAAGTTTTGCAACGAATTCCATACAACAATTTTTTGCAATTCCAAAAAAAAATACACATTGAGTGAAATTTTATGTCAAATTCGTTATTCATTTACAATCACTAACATTTTAATATTTATCAAAAATATGCAGTATTTTCAGAATGAATCATTTGCTTTATGAATCTTTTTTTTTTTCTAACCTAACTTCATAACGGAAAAGTTGCCCGGAAAAAAATACATATATTTAAACTTTATCATTTATAAAAAAAACAATGTGATTCAAGTTCCTCCAAAAAGAAAAACTTCAATTCGAATTAGGGTAATTCTCTACCAACTCACACGAAATCGGGAAAAGTTGCCCCGACCCCTCTTCGATTTGCGTGAAACTTTGTCCTAAGGGGTAACTTTTGTCCCTGATCACGAAACCGAGGTCCGTTTTTTGATATCTCGTGACGGAGGGGCGGTACGACCCCTTCCATTTTTGAACATGCGAAAAAAGAGGTGTTTTTCAACTATTTGCAGCCTGAAACGGTGATGAGATAGAAATTTGGTGTCAAAGGGACTTTTATGTAAAATTAGACGCCCGATTTGATGGCGTATCAGAATTCCGAAAAAACGTATTTTTCATCGAAAAAAACACTAAAAAAGTTTTAAAAATTCTCCCATTTTCCGTTACTCGACTGTAAAAAATTTTGGAACATGGCATTTTATGGGAAATTTAATGTACTTTTCGAATCTACATTGTCCCAGAAGGGTCATTTTTTCATTTAGAACAAAAATTTTCATTTTAAAATTTCGTGTTTTTTCTAACTTTGCAGGGTTATTTTTTAGAGTGTAACAATATTCTACAAAGTTGTAGAGCAGACAATTACAAAAATTTTGATATATAGACATAAGGGGTTTGCTTATAAACATCACGAGTTATCGCGATTTTACGAAAAAAAGTTTTGAAAAAGTTACTTTTCGCGTTTCTCTTTGTTTCGTCGTCCGTGTCTGTCGCGGGTGACCATGAATGGCCATGATCGATGACGACCAACTTTTTCAAAACTTTTTTTCGTAAAATCGCGATAACTCGTGATGTTTATAAGCAAACCCCTTATGTCTATATATTAAAATTTTTGTAATTGTCTGCTCTACAACTTTGTGGAACATTGTTACACTCTAAAAAATAACCCGGCAAAGTTAGAAAAAACACGAAATTTTAAAATGAAAAATTTTGTTCTAAACAAAATAATGACCCTTCTGGGACAATGAAGATTCAAAAAGTACATTAAATTTCCCATAAAATGACATGTTCCAAAATTTTTTACAGTCGAGTAACGGAAAATGGGAGAATTTTTAAAACTTTTTTAGTGTTTTTTTCGATGAAAAAAACGTTTTTTCGGAATTTTGAGTACGCTATCAAATTGGGCGTCTAATTTTACACAAAAGTTCCTTTGACACCAAATTTCTATCTCATCACCGTTTCAGGCTGCAAATTGTTGAAAAACACCTCTTTTTTCACATGTTCAAAAATGGAAGGGGTCGTACCGCCCCTCCGTCACGAGATATCAAAAAACGGACCTCGGATTCGTGATCAGGGACAAAAGTTACCCCTTAGGACAAAGTTTCACGCAAATCGAAGAGGGGTCGGGGCAACTGCTGTGTGAGTTGGCGGAGAATTACCCATTATACTTTTCAAAACTGTTAGAATTTTAAAATTTTGTGTAAAATCGCGATGAATCGTGATGATTCTAAGCAAACCCCTTATGTTTACATATCAAAAAATTGTTAATTGTCTGCTCAACAACTTTTTAGAACATTATAAAACTTTTTTATTTTTTAGAACAATGTTAGAAAAAAATACGAAATTTTCAAATGGAATCCCTTCGCCACGAGATATCAAAAACTGACCTCGGATTTGTGATCAGGGACAAAAGTTCTCCCTAAGGACAAAGTTTCACATAAATCGAAGAGGGGTCGGGGCAACTTTTCCCGATTTTATGTAAGAATTACTCACATTATAAAAAACTGGAAAACGGAGACAACTGCCTCCGTTAATGTGTACCCAGAAACATTCAGAAGACTGAAATAGGATCTATTAAAATAACCCTCACTCCTGTCTTTACTTAATCCAAGAATTTTCCCCACAACCACACCAGCTCATCATTCGGCGCCGCAAAATTCATTTCTCACCATTTATCCCCACAACGGCAAATCCTCCCGGGGTGGTATGTCATAATAAGGAAATGCTTTCTACCCACCTTCTTCACCCCTCCAATCACTACCCCCTCGTGAGGATTGCTTCCACACTGAGCGCCTTTATCCAGTTGAAGGTGGAAATGCTTCCAGCTCCTGCTCTGCACGATATCCCGTCAAAGTCACATCAAAGCGCACACCGCCACCCAGCGGCAACCACCACCCACTGGCAGCGCAGAATGAGACCTCTGAGACCCGTCACCTGTCAACAGGCTCCTCCGCGGCTGCTTTCTTGAGCTCTTTGCCGCATCTCGACCTTAAAGCTGGAGCGCAGGAAAATGGCGAAAATGTACATAAATTTCCACCTTTGAGCAGGCACCGCAGAATTCTTGGGAATTCTTGAGAAAAAGGTAAAAAGCCATGTTCTTATCGTCCTTTGAAGAGGCGCTGTTCGTGTGTGTGTGCAGATCCCCGTATGTGTGAATTTTTGACGCAATCAAATTTGAGCGCCAACCGTCTCCGTCCTAAATATGCTGCAGCATCAGCAAAAATGGGCCAGCGCAGGTATGTGAGATTATTCGCCCCGAAAATGTTCTTGCTGCCATTAAGGCTTTTCGGCTGCCTCGCCAAGATCCGTCTGCTGCACGGGTACATCCAGACTCGGAAGTGGCACGTTTCCATAAAATGAGGTTGATTCCGCAGATGTTTCTTCGTTTTTGTTTGGAAGCTTCTTTTTGAAAATGCTGCGCTGCAAAACACGTGGAATATAATGGTTCAGTTAGCATAAATTTTCAGCTTGCATTGAATTAAAGTGAGAATTGAAAGCTGTTACAAGCTAAAATATTGAACTCTGTTGTATTGAGATGTGATTTATTCGATTTAGAAAAACGCACTTTTTTTTCTTATTTTAAAATAGTTTTAAGGAATTTTTTTTAAAGATTTATTAAATTGATAAATAGAAAAAACGCAAATCCAAAGCATCCCCCACCCCCTTCAAACACGTTTTCCCACGGTCCCCATTGAAATCTGACACGTTTTGCATCTTTATGCCGCAAGAGATCACTTCCCTCTCACTATTGCGGCACAAGACTTCCGGGCAAGGCGTGGGTGTGAAAAACGCCACTCCGAACTTTCTTTTCTCCATCCAGACACGTGTGGTTTGCATCAGCCCTTTCTTGAGTGACACTCTTCGAGACCTGGCTCCACGTCCTAGTCCGCGACGACCGTCCTCAACTGGGGCACTCGTCGTAATAGAACGTCAAGTTGCTCCTTCAATGACGATGGGACCCCCACCCGAGAGATATTGGAAATGTGTGTCAACAGGAAAAAGGTAGAGCAGAGGCAGCTTTGCAGTGAAAAATGCAAAATGTCCCATCATTTAATTGGATCTAATAGTGCCTCTCGTGTGGAATGAAAAGATGTGCCTCCCTAGGGCTATGAATGGTTGATGGATATGGGCGGGAATTGGAGCAGAGGTAATTTGAGGCTGCTCATTTTGCATATGAAATGGATGAATTCTGTATCAGATAGTGAGACTATTGAGGGCTAGGTGCATTTACTATTCCAATTTATGCAAGTTCAGGTCTTAGTGGTAAGGTTTAATACAGAATTGTGTTCTCTGAACAAAAAACAAACTCACGTTGTTTCATAACAAAAAGATGGAAATAACTATCACTAAAAGTTCATTATTTTAACAGCAGTCACTTTTAGTTCAAGTTTTTCTTTCATCATTCAATAATCTAATTTCAAGCGAAGAAATGCGCACACACTGCTTCTAAAATTAAAACAACACTATACACAAATTTTGGATGCCAACAAGCGTTGACATGGTAATTAAGTTTTCCAGTTTCCCATGAAATGCGAAACTGTAACAAAGTAAAATCGCTCGGTTTTTAGCGGGATGATGCCAAACATTAGTATCTCCAGAAAATTAGGCTCAGTCAGATTATGAAAATTTTCCACGGAACCAGTGGTTCGGCTGGGCCAATCTGAATTCGTCGAAATTGTTCCATATTCCAAAATTATTCGCATGAATGTGTCGTGGGGTTAAATTGTGACTTTGAATTTTGGGAAGCTTTACTTGAACATTTTGGTTTAAAATAACATCTCTAGAAATACATAATCAGATTACAGGTACAAATGACACACGATAATTTGTGTTACAAAAATGTACACTAGTAAGAGTACTAATGACAACCTTCTATATTCGTTTCAGGTATGATGATGGATTTTTGATGCTTGTTTATGATAAGGTAATTGAATTTGACTTTGTGGAACCTTTTTGACATATTTTTGGTAAACCAAATTGAGTACATAGCTATTTTAGTTTTCAAAATGAGCCTTTGCTGAAACTTTGAGCCTTTTGTGATTTACAGGATTATTAGTTCGCTCGAAGTTTGAAGGGGCTGTATCAACCTCTTTACGATCTTAATTTGGAGAAAGTGGGGCAAGTGTAACAAACTGCTCGTTATAACCCATTAAAAACGTGAAAAATCTGTCGGATTTTTTATAATCAAAAATTGAAATTCAAATTTTTGATTTTTCGTGCGTTCTACTCAAATAGTGGGGCAAGACGAAAAATTCGTTGGGGCAAGAGGAACAATGCATGAAACAACATGTTAATTTGCTGACAATTGAACTGTTATCACTTAGATACATCAAATTAGAATGTGTTTGAAACGTTTTTTTAATTTTTAGATTAAAAATTAATATTTTTTCTAATAATTTAATCGTTTTTACGAAAAAAATATAGCTTAAATAATAAATAGTAAATTTTCATGATATCACTATATTTTGAATTGACATTTTTTTTTAGCAATTGTTTATCATTTTTAAGTACTTTTATGTATTTATTTCACAATAAAATTTGTTGCTGCAGCAATTCGTAATTTTTCCATACAAAAAATCGATATGGTACACTTGCCCCACCTGAACATGATTACCGTAAAACGGGGTGACTTTGATAGGCCGGGGTGACAGGTTTGCGATTTTTCCGCAAAATGAAGAGTACAATTAAAATACGTAAGGAATGGTTGAGAAACATACTGACCTTGGAAGAGAAGTGTTTCAAAGTACCTCAAGAAGAATTTTTCATAAAATTTTGACAAGTTTAAAAAGTTAGTTAACTATTGTTAAGAAAATGTTGATGAAAGTCATTGTTTTAAACTTCTCAAAGTGTCATGATTTTCCCAATGAACATGATTTTTAATCGGAAAATGGAATGCATTTTCAGATTCTTTGGACAATTTTCCACTAGGAGAAAGTTAAAAAAGTTTGTAAATAATAAATAATATGTGTTTTTGAAACATATTTAAAAAAAATCTCCAAACTTATATGCAATTTCAGTTGTACAAATTTCATGTAAAATGTGAAAACTTGTGATTCGTGCTTTGAATTCAGTATAAAATGCAATATAAATCGATAATTTTATAAACAAAACTAGTTTTAACCAATTTCAGGCAAAATTCCGACTTTTTAACAAATTTACCTAAAATTTATATGTATTTTGCTAAAAAGCTTATACATCTAGTTAACTTTTTTTTCAAAAACTATATCGGCTTCTTTAGTGATGTTACATTCAACGTACAAAATTTTTTTTAACATTTTAAATATGATTTTAACAAGAAAAACTATGACTATCAAAGTCACCCCGGAATTAAATTTAAGAATTTTTAACGTAGCTATTTTTCTAAACATTATTGAAAAAACTTTTTTTCCGAAATAGTACATGGACTTTGTGTAATCTACCCCAGTACATGTCTTAAAAATAATAATCTTGAGAAAAACCTTACCTGTTGGAAAATATTCTAAAAACAAATTGAAATCCTATCAAAGTCACCCCGGTTTACGGTATTTCAAAAGCTCTCAACAAAAATAATCAAAAGTTAAATCATACTTTATAATAGGTACAATTCATTGGTAGGGACACTTCTAATATAGGAAAAATAGCATTTTGATAAAATTAGCCTTAAAACGAACCCTAAGGCTTATTTTGTATTTTCCAAATATTATAAGAAAACAAAGGTTTTGAAAAAACTTCATTAAATCTTATGCCCCGCGGCGTTTACATCGTTTTGGCGGTTATGTGGTAGTAGAATCAGCTAATTGCATTGCTAGCAACAATTCCTCATACTGGAAATAATCAAAATTGTAAAAATTACTGCCGTACGAGCGATTGTTCCTCTCGTCCCACATGGTCGTCTTACCCCACCTTCCCCTTTTTTTTTATTTAAATTTGCTTCATTATCATTATCTAGAATAAAATTTTTAGTTGAAGTCTGAGTTTTTACTTTGAACATAGTTGATGGGTAATTTCCCGCCAACTCTCACAAAATCGGAAAAGGTTGCCCTGATCCCTCTTCGATTTGCGTTAAATTTGTCCTAAGGGATAATTTTTGTCCCTGATCGCAAATCCAAGCTCCATTTTTCAATATCTCGTAACACGACCTTTTTCATTTTTGAACATTTGAAAAAAGACATGTTTTTCAATAATTTGCAACCTGAAATGGGGATGGTTTGGAATTTTTGTGGCAAAAGGACTTATATGTAAAATTGGACACCCGATTTGATTACATTTGTTACTATCTAAAAACTAACCCTGCAAAGTTTGAAAAAAAACATGAAACTTTAAAATTAAATTATTTGTTCTAATTAAAAAATGACTCTTCTGGGTTAATGCAGATCCGAATTGTACATTAAACTTCTCTTAAAAAGAGATGTTCCATAACAATTCAGTAACAGAAAATCGCATAACTATTTTTGTACTTTTCCCTATGAGAAATATGTTATTTTTTCAAAATTTTCAGTACGCCAGTTTTTGAAAACTTTTTAACTGTTTTTTCGATGAAAAATACTTTTTTTGGAATTCTGAGTACGTCATTAAATCGGGCGTACAATTTTACATAAATGTGTCTTTGACACCAAATTTCTATCTCATCACCGTTTTAGGCTGCAAATTATGCAATTTATGAAATTCTGTAACATGAGATGGGACTATCTTATTTATTTGGTGTCTTCGACAAACTTGTACGTTATGGTTATGACTTTTCCGTAAAAAAATTAAACTAAACTATTTATTTCAAAATTCCTGTTTTCAAACTAAACAGATACTCGACCATTTTGTTGGCGAAATACCACAAAATTGCTTCCTCATGGTGTCATTCTAACTGAAAGATTCCATTGTATTACGACAATTCAACATTCTTCTTCAGAATAACCATCATGTCAAGAGTGAGTTTTCCGTTTAATTTCCCGCACTGCACGTCATCCGTCCTTAAAAACAAAGACCGTGCCTGTCACCTCGGACCACTTTTGCCAACATGCAAACACCTGGCACCGGGCACAATTGCACTCTTGCCAGATAGAGCCGGCAGCATAAATCATAATTAGCTCGCTGACGTCGACGGACGTCTCGTGAAAAGCCAAGGTCGGTGTGCCAACTACATAAACACATCATATCCTTTCTTCCGTTTTTTTTCGCCGCTCTTATCACTTAATTTTCCCGTAGCACACCTTGCACGTGGTGGTAAAAAGCACGACATTGTTGGGTGTGTGTGTGTGTGTGTGTGCGTCATGAAAAATTAAGTACCTCAAATACAGAACAGCCTCAGTTGCAGCTTGCTTGCAGGAGGGGAAGAAATGGTCGGAAAATGTAAAAAGTTTCGCAATTTCCCAGCTCGTTTCGTTTTTGTCTGTGTGCTTTGCCCCTCGATAGGAGAAATTTCCCAAGAATTTTCCTCGGAGCGTTATATGCTTGTTTGAGTGTCACGCACGGAGGGAAATTAGCACAAAACGTGACGAACTCGCATGACACACTTACGCACCAAGGGACATCAAAGAGTTGTTACGTTGACTTTTGAAACTTTGGTTATCAAATTTTGAAGTATTCAGGAAGAAGTTGCATTTTGCGCTAGAAGATTTGGCTTATTTAGGCTTTGTTTCTTTCATTTAAATTTTTCCTTCAATTTTATGTTGACTTTCACAGTTTCTAAACAAACAGTGTTCACCTTGAAAAGCCGCACAATTTTCAGCAGGTAAAATACCACCGAAATGGCCACCGCCGAAAAACCCTCAAAATTTTGTCATAAAATGAGCACTGCAAACAGTGAAACCAAGCACACACATTCACCGACAAAGGGCAATAAATGTAGCGACAAAAATACATAATTCTACCACCGAAAAAAAAACAACAAACATAAGAAGAAGACCACCTCCAACCGACAGTCACAGCGAAAATGCTGAAGATGGCCATAAAAAGTGCCAACATAAGCAGCAGCAGCAGCAGCATCGGCAGGATTCAGCTCGGTGAGTTTTCCTTTTGTTTGTTTTTCACCGATGGTGTTGTTGTTGTCACTGGAGGGGGGGGAGGGAGCTGTCCTTGTTGGCTTTCACTATCTTTGGGCTTACACACCGGTCGTCCTTATGTTGTGCTTTTTTGCTCGAAGTCACTGCCAGCCAGAGAGGGATTTGTTGCGCAATAAAATTCATAACTTGTGGAAGAGCTTTGAATGATTTGAAATTTTATTTAGAGTCTTTGTTCCTCGATTCTGATAGTCATTGTACTGTTAAGAAAAATGAAAAAGTTATTAATTAAAAAAATCTTAAAAATATTGTTTTTCCTAAACAGTTGTTTTTACTTTGTTTGCATATTTTAAGTTCATAAGACTAATGGCCTATCTACAATCACTTAACTTAGAAAATTTCACTTAGCTTAGGAGTTTGAATCAATGGAAATGAATCTGATCTTCTACAATGAAAAGGAATAAAATTAGAAACTTGACGTATGGTTTGGAAAATTTCAAAATCTACACCCAAAACTGGGCAGCGGTTGTCCGAGAGAATAGTGGCCTCGAGACGAGAGAATAGTGGTACCATTTACGGACACAGAGAACACAGCTCGAGATGGGCGAAAGAATTATTCTCTCGAGGTTCATTTGCAAAAAAAAGTTCATCCGTCAAAACAAAAAACCAAAAGTGTCGACTACGGGAATCGAACCGTAGACCTTTGACATACTAACCCAAGGACTTTACTGCCTCGGCCACCACAGCACGGTGGCTAAGGAGTAGTCAGATGTCGATGTATGACACTTGTTGGAGATTTATTGTATCAATTAACGAATGAACTCATTTATTATGGTGGTGTGAGTTGATAGAATTATTCTCTCGATTTTGGCTCTGAGCCCTCAATAAATTTTGAGGGAACGATTCTCTCGACTCGGAATTTTGGGTGTACGGTAAGTTGACGTTTCCATATCAAAGGTAAACAAACAACTGCATAGCAACGTATATCAGCCCAGCAAATTTTCTAAGTTGATTGTGGATGACGGCCGTAAGTTGTGTACATTTTCTAAGTTTTACTTTACTTAACTATTCTAAGCTAAGTGATTGTAGATAGGCCATAAAGAGCACACAGCCGACAATATTTTTTCATGATTTTTCAGGATTTTTTAAAGAAATAGGGTATTTGTCCCTATTTTGGGCCTAG
Organism: Culex pipiens pallens; assembly: GCF_016801865.2. Classification (NCBI taxonomy): domain Eukaryota; kingdom Metazoa; phylum Arthropoda; class Insecta; order Diptera; family Culicidae; genus Culex; species Culex pipiens. Next base: position 156,361,123 of record NC_068938.1, read on the forward strand.
TACCTATTTTGGGTCTACCAAACTTAATTCAATGAAATTGAGCATTTCACCAAATCTGGCAGGAATCTGCCACTTGATAATGATACGTGCAGTCATTATCTTCATTTTGATGGGCAAGAATATTATTTTTTCCTCCTAAATTAGAAATAAAGCAATAAAAACAGCACTCTTCACTTTTTTTCTTGGTAAATCGCAAGTTGCCCTTTAGGTCGAACATTTTCACCACTTTTGCTTACCGCTTGTTGACACTCAGCGTCACGGCTTTCATCGCTCAGCACACGATTGAGAGACATCCCCTGAATCTCCAACCACCGGCAATATGTTTTTTTGGTGGGTTGTACAATCCCGTTGCAAAAACACTCAATTTGTGAATTTGTGCAGCTGTACTGTTCGAGCTGGGACTGGACCGTACAGAATTCCGAAAAAAAACGTATTTTTCATCGAAAAAAACACTAAAAAAGTTTTAAATATTCTCCCATTTTCCGTTACTTGACTGTAAAATTTTTTAGAACATGTCATTTTATGGGAAATTTAATGTACTTTTCGAATCCCAGAAGGGTAATTTCTTCATTTAGAACAGAAATTTTCATTTTAAAATTTTTCTAATTTTAAATTTTTTTTAATTTTTTCCAACTTTGCAGGGTTATTTTTTAGAGTGCAACAATGTTGTACAAAGTTGTAGAGCAGACAATTACAAAAAAAATGATATGTAGACATAAGGGGTTTGCTTATAAGGGTAATTCTCCGCCAACTCACACAGCAGTTGCCCCGACCCCTCTTCGATTTGCGTGAAACTTAGTCCTAAGGGGTAACTTTTGTCCCTGATCACGAATCCGAGGTCCGTTTTTTGATATCTCGTGACGAAGGGACCGCCCCATTCCTCCCTATTGTTGAACTGCAGGCTTCTTGGGAGGGCGCCGGTATTGACTAATAAAGTCGGGGTCTTCAGGGGTTAAACAGTGAACGGATGGTTGGCTCCCACTGATCATTTTTGATTCATTGTTTAACTTCAGCTGATCTGTCAATAACGGAGTAGCAGCTCATTGGCAGTCAACCATGCTCATGCTCATGCTCATGCTCATCTCGTGACGGAGGGACCGCCCCGACCCCTTCCATTTTTGAACATGCGAAAAAAGAGGTGTTTTTCAATAATTTGCATATGGGAAATTTAATGTACTTTTCGAATCTACATTGACCCAGAAGGGTCATTTTTTTCATTTAGAACAAAATTTTTCATTTTAAAATTTCGTGTTTTTTCTAACTTTGCAGGGTCTTATGGAAAATGGGAGAATTTTTAAATTTTTTTTAGTGTTTTTTTAATGAAAAATACGTTTTTTCGGAATACTGAGTACGCCATCAAATCGGGCGTTTTTTTTTTAATTTTACATAAAAGTCCCTTTGACACCAAATTTCTATCTCTTCACCGTTTCAGGCTGCAAATTATTGAAAAACACCTCTTTTTTCGCATGTTCAAAAATGGAAGGGGTCGTACCGCCCCTCCGTCACGAGATTTCAATAAAAATGAACTTCGGATTCGTGATCAGGGACAAAAGTTACCTCTTAGGACAAAGTTTCACGCAAATCGAAGAAGGGTTCGGGGCAACTTTTCCCGATTTCGTGTCCCAATCAAATTTAGCGGAAAAGTAGTAAAAATTGGTATGTGGCACTTTATGTCATTAAAAAACATAGGCTTCATCCATAAAGTACGTGACGCTAAAATCAGCCAAAAGATTCTTGCAAATAATTTGAGTTGATTTATTTTTAATTTAATATCCTTCCTCTTCATTCCCTACGACTTTTTTCAAAGTTAAGGATCATAATCTCTACCACCAGAACTGGACATTGGCAGACGAGAGGATAAAGAGCACGATTCGGTAGTAAAATGGTACTGTGTGCGGACTGAGAGGATAAATCACGAAACTACCGAGAGTACCTTATTCATGGGTTCATCTTCAAAAAAAGTTCATCTATCAAAAAAAAGTACCGGTACCGAGACTCGAACCCAAGACCTTCGGAATAATGAACCGTGCCATTGCCGTATGGGCCACCATGGTTCGGTGACTAAGTGGTGGTCATTTGTCCATATAAGCCACTCAATAGGATGAACAGTTCCAATGAACGGATGAACACGCGAGAGGACTTTACTCTCGCAAAATAGCACTTTCCTCACGTTTCTTTTCGTGAGGACTATCCCCTCGTTCTTTAACTTTGGGTGTTAAAAAATGTTTACATCGGCATTTTTAAGATGTGTTCATGATTGTTAAAATTGACTCATTAAAATTGATAAAATAAATGGAAATATTTTATTTTTATGAGTACGTTGAATATTTGAAAGATTGAAACAATACCCAGGAATTGCATTTTGTTGGACAGAACCACAGAGTAAACAATTTTTAACGTTATTGTTCTTAAAAAAATACCCATTGATTTAATTAGAGATTTTAACACTCTTTACGGGAACATTAATTTAAAATGATTTTTGAAAAACTTTTACCATGTTCAGCAAATGGATTGCAAAACAAGTTTCCAAAATATTTACTTTGTTAAGTCTTTTGGTGCATCTCCCGAGACTCATAAAAAGCCCACACTCATTGTGCTTCCCAAAATAAAAAAATCAAATTAAACTTACGCGCGCATTAATGTCGGGTCCTTTTCATTACGGTGAGTAAAATAAAAACAACAAACCCTTCCCGGCGGTGGAGAATAAACACACCACCCAAAAAGTGCCAAGTACCACCAGGAAAAGAAAAAAAAAACAGCAAAATAAAACCAGGTCACATTCATCAGGACAATAAAACATTACCCTCTCTCTCCTCTTCACCATCATAGTCCACGTGTGTCAACCTTTCCCGTGGGTGGCGAGGGCCGAGCTCTCTCAGTAAATGTTCACAACACGGTGAAGCTTTTCCTCGGGGGAGCACTCCAAATTTATACCACTCACAAGCTTTGGAGTGTGGGGTAAGGTTGGAATGTTGTTTTAAAAATTAAAATTTTACCTAAATTATTATGTTTTGTAGTTTTCTTCATTTATCTCTTATTATTGATCGGCGTTCAAAAAATTAAAATTTGAATCATTTTGTTCTTTTTAAAGTCACCGACTCAATCAAATGCTTTCTATGCACACTCTCACACACAAAATCCCAATGGTGCGCTTTGGGACAACTTTCTTCGTTTGGGAACGCACCCCAGCTCTGGGACACGCCACAATTCACGTAACACTTTGCTGTCTCTCGCAGCTCATTAAATTCGCATCTTCAAGTCATTTTTCACCTGGGATGTTGCCTGTGCTTGGCTTTGAGGGGGGAAAAGCAGAGAAAAGCTTGCGGTTACGATACATACACAGTGGCGAACACACACACACGACAACATAAACGCACGGTTGAAAATAATAAAAAATAAAGGGCATTAATTCAAAGTAAACAGTTTCAGTGATTTGTATGAATAATATTTGCAATGTTCAGATTTTATACTTATTTTTTTATTTTTTTTTTTCGATTTAGCTAACTGACATTACCTAAAGAGCCAAAATATTCAAAGTGACGCTTATCAGAACTTCTAACTTTAGAAAAGTTCAAAGCTTTAAATTTAAGTTTCCAGTTTCAAAAAATGGACAAGTTTTAATAAATGCAAAAAAAAATCTGATTAATTTAAGAGCGAGTCCACGAGCAAAGCATACCCATCTCGCATCGACCTCACCAATCTGCCTGAAATTTTCAAGGGTTGTTTGTACATATAAAACTAGCATCTGGCCAAAATATGAGCACTCTAGGTCAACGGGAAGTGGGGCAAATCGGGACACAAATTTTAAAGGTTTAAAACGTCAAAAATCTTAAAAAGGCTATAACTTAGGCAAAATTCGATTTAATTTCAAAATTTAAAATGCATCTGAAAGGGCTCAAAAAATGCAACAAAATGCAGGGTAGAGCATCCCGATTGGTTAAATCTAAAGGAAGTTATTGGCATTTTAGTGAAAAAATAGCATACATTTCAAACTCAAATAAAAAAGTGTTCCATCATATTCGTGTTCCTGAGACAATTTCACAATAGAAACACGTATAAAAATGTTTATTTTGATCCATTTAAACCCTTTAAAAAATAAAAGTAAAAAAAAAATCTTCGATTCACATTTATTGAAAATCAAGCTCGTTTCCAAGGATACTAGATGACACCAGAAAAAAGCACCTTAATTTATTTTTTTTAACTTTTATTTTTTAAAGGGTTCCAAATGAACATTTTTATGCATGTTTCTATTGTAAAATTGTATCAGAAACACGAATATGATAAAATTATCACCAGAAAATGGGATCTAAGGTGTCCCCCGAGCAAAAATTTACAACCAAAAAAATTACTAAAAGTAAAAGTGTTTATTTAATACGTTAAACTGCCTTACCCAAAGCGTTCTCAGTCTCAGATGGTAGTCCCAGATGTCCCCTACAAGCTGCAGGTCGAAGCGAGTTGATATATGGATGGAACACTTTTTTATTTGAGTTTGAAAATTATGCTATTTTTTCACTAAAATAACAATAAATTCCTTTAGAATTAACCAATCGGGATGCTCTACCCTGCATTTTGTTGCATTTTTTGAGCCCTTTCAGATGCATTTTGAATTTTGAAATTAAATTGAATTTTGCCTAAGTTATATATTGTGAATATTTTCACAAAAAAAAACGATTTTTTCCTGTAATTTGAAAATGTCATGTTTCTCGAAAAAATATGCATATTTTTTATACAATATGGGTATCAAGCGAGCGGGATTTTTCATACATTTTGAATGTAATAAAAACATTTTTTGAAAATACTCAAAATTTCCAGAAAACTACGTATTTTCGAAAAAATACTCAAGATTTCATTTCTTACAATATGTATTGCTATCAAGCGATCGGGATTTTTTATACGTTTCGAAAGTTATAACACAAATTCTTGAAAATACTAAAAATTTCTAAAAAAACTACGTATTTTCGAAAAAAAAAACTCAAAATTTCATTTTTTACAATATTGCTATCAAACGACCTAAATTTGTTCATTAATTTCGAATGTAATAACATTTTTTTTAAAAAAAAGGTTAAAAAAGTGTCACAAAACTACGTATTCAAAAAGTATGTTTTTTTGGGAAAAATGAGTATTGTGTATTTTGAGTATTTTCAAAAAAAGTTGTTTTTATATTCCAAATGTACGAAAAAATCTCCATCATTTGATAATCATATTGTAAAAACTGAAATTTGGAGTATTTTTCAAAATCAAAAATGGAATATTTTTCAAAATCGATTTTTTTTGTTTTTTTTCTAAAATTCGTAGTTTTGTGAAAATTTTGATTGTTTTCAAAAAATTTTGTTATAACATTCGAAATATTTGAAAAAATCCACTCATTTGATACCCATATCGTAAAAAACTGAAATTTTGAGTTTTTTTTTCGAAAGTACGTAGTTTTGTGAAATTTAAGTATTTTCAAAAAATCTTGTCGTTACATTCCAAATAAATGAATAAAATCCTGATCATCATACCCATTTAGTAAAAACTGAAATTTTGAGTATATTTTCGAAAACACGTAGTTTTGTGCAAATGTTGAGTATTTTCAATAACTAAATGGTGTTATATTCGAAATCTATGAAAAAACCCGATCATTTGATACCCATATTGCAATTACTATTATTTTAAGTGTTTTTAGAGAAAAAAAATGCATTTTTAAAATTCAGGAAAAATACATATTTTTTGAAAATTTTCTTGTGATTATAATTGCAATGGATAGCTGCCATCATCCCGATTTCAAAACGCAAAACATTTTTTTACGTTTGTATGATTTTTCTTACGATTATAGCCAATGTCTCCCATAAGCTCTGTGTTTCAGTTAAGCACGCCTCGGTTTTGCATCCCCCACATGCGGTGCTAAACCGAGACATGACTGTATGCAAATTTAAAAATCTGCATCTTTTGAAGGATTTTATGATTGGTTTGGTGTCTCCAGCAAAGTTGCAGGAACGGATAACGTTACACTGAAAAAAATGATGCACGGCTTAAAAACTTTTTTCACTTAAACTTAATTTGCAAAAAAAAACACTATTTTTTAATTTAAGGGGATGCCAACTTTTCAGAAATTTCCGGAATGAGTAAAAATCTTTGACCGAGTTGTGAATTCTTGAATCAATACTGGTAAAAAAATGAAATATTGGCCACAATAATTTGCCAACTTCATTTTCTGATGTAAAATCGAATTTTCAATCGTCAAGTACTTCAGTGAAATTTTGATTTAGTGCACCATTTTAAAGTTAGGTAACTTTAAAAAATAGTCGCCGTCATTCAATTTTTAAAATAAGTGCCCATGTTTGCCCACATTAAAAAAAATATATATAGAAGCTGAGAAATAATTAATATTTGACCTTTTTGAAATGTTAGTCTTTAATTTTATTTTTATTTTTCATTGTTTTTGAAAAGAAAATTTCACGAATATTTCATATTTTAACATTGAAAATCGGACCATAAGTTGCTGAGATTAGACATTAAAAATGGTGAGTTGATTGGGTAAGACATAAAAAACATCAATTTTCCTGTTTTTAAATCTTTGCATGGAAATAGCTTAACAACAAAGTGTCGTATCAACAAAGTTCAAAAAGCAAATTATAAAGAACTTTTTTCAAAAGTGGGAAAAAATGAGTACTAATTAAAAAAAAAATAACTGCGACTATTTTCAAAAAAGTTACTCAAAAATGGCTTTTACTTCAAAACGATGCACTGTATCCAAATTTCGCTAGAGAACTTTTTGCTTGCAAATTCGATTTCACATCGAAAAATGAAGATGAAAAATTTTTGCTATTTGGACTTTTTGAAAAAATCAGTTCTGATTCAAATATTCATAACTCGATCAAAGATTGTTTGCCCATTCTTGAAATTTCTGAAGAGTATGCATTTGAAGTTTCCTAAAACATATAAACAAATTAAAAAATAAAATGATTTTTTTTGCAAATCAAGTTTTAGTGACAAAAATCTTAATAAAATATTAGCAAATTATAAAGAACTTTTTTCAAAAGTGGGAAAAAATGAGTACTAATTTAAAAAAAAATATAACTGCGACTATTTTCAAAAAAGTTACTCAAAAATGGCTTTTACTTCAAAACGATGCACTGTATCCAAATTTCGCTAGAGAACTTTTTGCTTGCAAATTCGATTTCACATCGAAAAATGAAGATGTTTAAAAAAATGTTTTATCAAGCATTATTTTTTCAGTGTAGTCCTTATTCATACCTACAACTTTGCCGAAGACACCAATACGATCAAAAAAATTGCTTCAAAAGGTACAGATTTTTGAATTTTCATTTATCATTTTTGTATGGACAGCTGCCAAATTTGTATGAAAAATTATATGCACAAACTAATGATGCAAACTGCTTCAGCCGGATGAAAAAAAAAAAACAAAACAAATCTTAGAGAATTGCTTCATTTTGATAGTGGTTTTTAAGCAAAATTGATTTGATTTTTCACTGTGCACTCTGGCACAATACTTTGAATTGTGTAATGCTCTTGAGGGCAGGTCCTGGCAGATTCCTTGTGCAAAACATAGCAGCTCTGTGTTTTTTTTGTGTGTGTGTGGTTTAGCACAAATTGCTCATTAAGGATGCTGGAGGGAGGGAATGGGAAGCGGTGCGAGACTTAAACGGAAGTTCATCCCTTTTCAGCGTGGGTGACGCCCCACACCGGGATGAAGGTAATTTTCTGCTTAAATGGTTTCTTCCACTGCGTCAATTGGAGCATAAGCTTTCGTTACATAATGCTGTCTTATCTTGCAGGTGTTACGTCTTGTTCTCTCGAACCATCTGTTTGAATTTGCTGAAGGTTTTTTCCTTTAAACGCTTCAGGAAACATCCATTTTCAATTCCGACCTCCTGACACGAGTTTCCCCAGTAACATTGTTCATCAGCGATGCATAACGAAAAGTCGGAAGAGTTTTCCATTCGACCTCCCCGCACCCCCCTTCTTCCCACAAGAAAACATAAACCATCTTGGACTTGACATTGTTTTCCCGAGTAGAAGTAAAACTTTTCCCTCCGTTCTTGGTGGGGAGGCTTGCTTATTATGTTGCACTTGAAGCTCGCTGGTTTCCGAGCGACATGATTTCTTAATCATTTTCCTTCGGCCGGCGTAACTTGGGAACCGAGATGATGAATACTGAAGCCCGGGTTGGGCCCCCGAAGTTGTACTCTTTCAGCTTGGAAACTGGGCGAAAGTTATGCTCAACAACAGTTGTTTTTCCACGAGCGGAAAGTTGGCCTGGGCTAAAACTTTTGCGGTTTGAAACTCTCCAAGTAAGTTATGAGAATTGGGTGAACGAACTTTCGACCGCGTTTTGGAAACTGTTGAAAGTTGTTGGAGCGATTTGAGGGTAGTGTAGCAGGTTAAAGCTGAGCTGAAGCAGATTCGATGTTCTACCTGTATGATCAAACTAACAGTTTTCAGAAGATTTAAAAAAAAACGAAGACTTTGTCAACATTGTGAGTAGTGCGGTGCCTGTGTGGACGCGCAGTCCTGTTTTTTCGTGTTATTTTCCGTCTCTTTTGTGTCGCTGTTCGAGTGCATGGGGTGATTGGCTATTATAATTAAATAATGGCATCAGTAGTGCGGTGCCTGTGTGGACGCGCAGTCCTGTTTTTTCGTGTTATTTTCCGTCTCTTTTGTGTCGCTGTTCGAGAGCATGGGGTGATTGGCTATTATAATTAAATAATGGCATCAGTAGTGTGGTGCTTTTCGGGACGCGCAGTTCTGTTTTTTTACCTTCTTTTTTTTAATTGTTTTTTTTTTTCCACTCGCGTTCGTTGGCCGATGAGTTTTTTTGTGTTGTTCTCTATTTATAGTTTTCTATAAAAACGTACCTATTTTTTTTTTTTTTTTTTGAGACTAGCAAGTCGTATTGCTGGATTAAGCCCTTTCTATATCATTTCAATAATCATTTCAATAAATGAAGCCCTTCCTACATCACCGTTGATCGGAAGGCACGCCGACGGAGAATTTCTGGAGAATCGCGGTCGAATTGATACTATATTTAAATCCCTAGATAGCTATCTTTCCGCAGCCGGCTGCCTAAGATTTTTAAAATTTTAACCGATAAACAAATTGCTTATGGTCGCATCACCTACCACAGTGAATCCTGACCTCATACCCATCTTACTAACCCCTCAAAACTCATGTGATACTTTGTCGGAGACGCAGTCCATTTGGCGGTCCCATCACTCAAGTATCGGACTAACATTCCCATCCACTTCCCCGTGTCTTACCTCTGGTCGTGGCTGGCGTCGGTATTGATCAGCATGATAGGGACCTTTGAAAATTGCGAAGGGGTGATGATTGGTTCCTACTTTTCATCTGTGGTCCACGGAGCAATGTTTGGGGGTCCTGGTCAATAACGAAGTAGCAGCTACGGGTAGACACCAATGCTATGCTATGCTATGCTATTTAAAAAAACGT
>NC_068938.1:156370672-156423373 GCF_016801865.2 Culex pipiens pallens
ATAAGTGAATTGATCTTATTTCATAAAAAAATTAACAAAATCCACCTTTTTCACTCTTTACCAACAATGGGTGAACTGATGGGTTTGGAAACAAATTTTATCTATTTTTTTAGATCCGGAATAAAAAAGTACACAAATATCACTTAAGTGGTCATAACTCGAGACTGGGTTGCCAGATCATCAATGTTTTGAACTCGTTGGAAAATTCTTTCGATTACCCAACCAACTTTTGTCGGACAATGGATCCAGACATTGTTTACATACATTTAATTGAGATCGGCCTTCAAAAAAGTACAGAAATAACACTTAAGTGGTCATAACTCGAGACAGGGTTGCCAGATCTTCAATGTTTTGGGATCGTTGGAAAGGTCTTTCGATTACCTAACCAACTTTTGTCGGACGATGGATCCAGACATAGTTTACATACATTTAGGTTCGATCCGGCTTTGAAAAAGTACATAAATACCACTTAAGTGGCAATATTTCGAGACAGGGTTGCCAGATCTTCAATGCTTGGACTCGTTGAAAAGTTCTTTTGATTACATAATCAACGATGGGTCGGGCGATGGACCCGGACAAAGTTGGCATACATTTAAGTGAGATCCGGATATATGCAAAAACAAATTTTTATACAAAACTTTTGAACTACTTAGAGCAATTCCAGCTCAAATCAGGAATTTTTCTGGTACTTTTGTACCCGACCCTCTCTGATTTCAATGAAACTTAGTAGACATGTTATCCTAGGCCTATATAAGCACTTTTGTGTATAAGATGCCAATTGTACTCGAAAATGACATTTGAGAAGAGCGTAAGTTATTAAAATTTTTTTTTGTAATTTAAAAATTAAATTAATTTCTTTATGACAGACTCGTTTCAGTCTCGATAATAGGGGAGCTGGGGTTAAGACGGCCAGGCGGGGTAAGACGGCCACCTCACTGTTTCAATAAATATACTATTGAATATTACTAAAATGTTTAGCAGTACTGTTCTTCATGCTAAATAATGCATATGAAGCCACCTTTGCCAAACATATTGTTTGAAATAGTATAAAAATAGCTCAAAATAAACAAATAATTCTTGAACTTGAAACTGGATGTAATTTTCTTGAATTAAAACTTAGGCATTTTTGTTAGATACAATATGTTTTCCTGTCTTCAAATATTTTTTCATGTCAAATTGAAGTTTTCCCTAGATTATGTCCCTCGGAAAAGTTTAAAAAATGCGATGAGCTATTTGCAAAAAATGTTTTAAAAAATAATTTATTTGGGTGAAAGATTTTGGGTTACCTCCTCCGGGGGTAAGACGGCCACCCGTAATTCGTAAATTTTATTTGATATACCGTAAACTGGGGTGACTTTGATAGCCCGGGGTGACTTTGATAGGTTTTTCAAATGCTCGTCAAATTAATATCTAAACATTTTTGAGAATTTTGATTATGTAAGCATTAAGGGATAGCTTATTATCGAACATATATGCAAAAATGTGACAGTTACATTGGATGTTTCAAAATTAGTGGCCAAATCAAATTTCTATCAATGTCACCCCGGGCTATCAAAGTCACCCCAGTTTACGGTATGTTATATTTTTGACGGTTTTTTATCACTGTTTAGACATATTTGTAGATAAGGAAAAGCATTTTCAATGAAACTATCAATATTTAATCAAAATGGTTAACACAACATTCTTCACTGTGATATAGCAAAACTCATTGAATAGTATGAAATCCTATTAAACTTTTCGAGAACAATTGCTAATTTAATATTGTTTACATAGTTTTGATTTACTTATTCTAATCGAAATATACAAACTAATTATTTTGCATCAAATTGTGTTTGTTTTGTAGTAAAAATTCACAGTTTTTCACAAAATGTGGTCGCAATGATATGAAATTCACTGAGCCAAAATATGATTTTTTTTAAATAGCATTTTTCACAGTTATGATGTTCAGAGAAGTCTGTTCAGCCAACCTTGTAGGTATTTTGGTGGATTTAGCAAAGTTATTAGGTTTATTTTTAGCACTGACCGTCGTACCCCACATTGGTGGCGTTCTTACCCCGCGTATTTAATATATATACGATTTCAATTATTTTTTTAAATTGCTGAAAAGTATTGAAAATTGGTTTTTAAACCAACTTTTTTTGTCATTTCTATAATGGACTACTGGTAGAACAATATGTACGTAATTTGAGATCAAAATAATCTGTTGTTTAAATTTTATAAGACTTCTCCCTTAGTGTGGCCGTCTTACCCCCCGCTCCCCTACACACTATTCAGTCTCGAAAATATTTTTACCGGAAAGCCCAATTTCCCATAAGTTTGCCTTTGAGAAGTAAGAAGTAAGAAGTAAGAAGTAAGAAGTAAGAAGTAAGAAGTAAGAAGTAAGAAGTAAGAAGTAAGAAGTAAGAAGTAAGAAGTAAGAAGTAAGAAGTAAGAAGTAAGAAGTAAGAAGTAAGAAGTAAGAAGTAAGAAGTAAGAAGTAAGAAGTAAGAAGTAAGAAGTAAGAAGTAAGAAGTAAGAAGTAAGAAGTAAGAAGTAAGAAGTAAGAAGTAAGAAGTAAGAAGTAAGAAGTAAGAAGTAAGAAGTAAGAAGTAAGAAGTAAGAAGTAAGAAGTCTGAGAAGTAAGAAGTCTGAGAAGTAAGAAGTCTGAGGAGTAAGAAGTCTGAGAAGAAAGAAGTCTGAGAAGTAAGAATTCTGAGAAGTAAGAAGTCTGAGAAGTAAGAAGTCTGAGAAGTAAGAAGTCTGAGAAGTAAGAAGTCTGAGAAGTGAGAAGTCTGAGAAGTAATTAAAAAAGATGTTTAGTTCAGTTTTAATAATTTTATTTCATACAAAAAGCATAATGCCATTTTAAAGCTGTGAGAGCTGATTTGAAATTCATGTATGAAAAATCAGCCAATTCTTCCGACAAGTTTCCACTAAACATTCAAATCGATTTGCATAATACATTCAATCTGGCTGCTTGGCTCCAACAAAATCACGGATCACGACTCCGGAAGTGTCGAAACTTACCTTTAGACGGTATTTGGGAGTGTTTACAGTTAGCGGTGCAAAGCCGGCCCAGATCCGACTGATGGAATTCGAAATGAGCCAAAAATTAACACTCCATTCGACGGGCCGAAATCCAAAACAACGCCGTTACCAACACCGGTGGAAGCTCTAAATTATTGACGCCCGGATGCCAATTGTGGCAAATCGCGCCCCAGGATGTAGACTACTCGCTGGTATTATTACTTTAGTGGTCGTTGGTGGCAGGGAAAGTTAAAAGATGCTGGTTCTGGCGAAATCGGCGTGCTCAAAATGGAAATTGAATTTGATTAAATTTTAAATATTCAAAACTGGTTCCATGGGCATTATATTTGGATTGTTTTTCATTCTCTTATAATGTACAGAAAGGTGGTTCAGGAAAACAATTCAACCATATGTTTAACATTTGGCCTGGAAAAGTTGGTTGGTTACCTGAAGTCATGATATTTAAAAACAGTGTTGCCGTCAATCAACTTTATGAGTTTTCTGAAAGGTTGTATTAACGTACTGAAAGTCAGATCTTTAAAATCTATGTTAAAATAGAAACTAATGGGACCAAAAAAGAGAAAAAAAAACTTGAATTCAATTTTCAATTTTAATGACTACACGATTACACGAACTCTTTCCCCCAAAATCTCGCTCCGGACAGTGCACCCAGTAATTGGAATTGGGTGATTAACGCCTTTGTACTTGCCATGAATCATCCACAGCAAAAGTGCTGCTGCAACACTTGATTATGGACCAGTTCCCACACTCTCACAGGGGGGTGCACATCGCTGCTGGCTGGCTGAAGGAGCATCGTGTTATCGTCATTTTTCACCCACGAGGAATTCCTTTCGCCGTCATGACAGGCTCATTCCGGGCGGATCTCGTGACTGCGTGAGTGTGATTCCGGAGGATTGGCCAATTCGCACAGTTGTTCCAACTATCATCCACCGGGAGCGCTTTCGTACGAGTTGTAACGTTGTTGCCCATTATGTTATTTTTCAATTTTCAAACTAGTGCCAAACTGATTTACTCGAAATTTTATCAAATTTAAATCAACAAGCCCACCGAATTACAGCAAGTTCAAAATTAAAAAGAATACGCTTTGGTTCCAAATCAGTTTCGGAGACTGACCATTTTTGCGCGGCCAGCTGTAAGGGGCTACCTAACAACGATGTTTATTTCCCATTCGTACTCGCACGTGCTCTCTCTCAGGTTCGCTGGCTCTCTCTCGAGTTTGCTTTTGCGCGGCCATGGTCGGCAATGGTCAGTTTTGGGCGCTAATAATTTCGCGGGAAAAAATCCTAAAAATATGGTGTCTTCGGAAAACTTGTTCTAAATTTAATGAAGGTTCTACATTTGAGAAATGGTAAGAATCGGATAATTATGGCGCTTTCCACAGGTCAAAAAGTAAAACAGTTGCTTTTCTCCATACATTTTGACGATTTTTCCCATACAAACTTTAAAAACGATTGGAGGGAGGGGTCCCGTGGTCAGAATGAGCTCAAATTTGGAATTTAGCCTAGTGATGGGACAATCTTTGATTTCAGGGGGTAGCCCCAAAAAAGTCCGGATTTGGACCACCCTAATGAACATAGTAGAATTTTATGTTCAACTGAACAAATTGCAACCATTCAGTAGAAATAGTTATTAAATTTAAGCAAAGATTCATTTTTTACATTTCTAATAGTTCTAATAGCTGCCAAGAAACGTAATTCGAAGCAAATCAATGATTTTGATTTTTTTTAAATACAATGATTTGTTGAACACATTTGGCCGCACTTCATCGGATTTTTTTTTTGCATTTTTGAACCTTTAAAACTTATCCAAAACTGTAAAAATTGGGTTTTTTTCGCACTTCTACCTGTAACTATGTTTAAGACGTCCTGTTCTTGAGATACATATTTCATAATATTAGAATACAATTTTTGGATGGGCAGCTAATTAAAAAGTATTGTAACTAGTATGGACAAAAACAAGATACATAATTGTCACAGCGAAGGGACCCACAAAGTTTAAGTCAAATCAGAATTACATTTAAAAAAATATTCGATGTCCTTCATTCTAGAGAATCGTTCGAAACAGAAATGCTTTTTATCAGAAAATTTTAATTAAAATCTTGTAAAGATCGAACAAGGATCACATAATAAAAATCTGATAAAAGGACAATATTGGCAAATAAATCAAAAATTGATTAACCTGTTTTTTTTTTTTGCAATTCCATTGTTAAAATTCTTATTATTCTTGTATTTTCTAATTACGAAATGGCGTACTTTTCACCGCCTAAAATAACAGTTTTGGAAGAGTAAAGTAATTCCTTAAAATTTCGCAATTTGTATTTTTTTATTTGGATTAAATTTTGATCAAGTCGAAAAAAAGCTAGTCTTCATACAATATAACAAAATAAACTTGTAAATATAAGAAAATCTGTACCTTGAGAAATGTATTTCTGATCGATCGGCAAAGTTGTTGGGACTTTTCAGAAAAAAATAAAAACCTAAAAACTATGCCGAAGACACCCTTGATGTATGGAAAACAAATTCCTGATATTTAATTTGTTTTTTATTTATCATTAAAATATCAATTTTCAAAATACGTTTGTTATATTTTAAATTAAGAAAAAAAAACAGAATAATTGTTAAAAAAAGTTTATTTGAAAAAGTACACCATTATTAGGTATTATTCGTGAAGATTTTTTTAAATTTGAGCCATTTGAAAATACTTTATGAAGAAAAAGCACTTCTGCAAAAAAAAATTATAAAGCTGAGAAAATTTCCTAATTTAGCCAGTTTTTCAATGTTTTTTTTAAACTGTTGAAAATTTCAACCGTCTGCAAAAATTCGTCAAAAACCTATTTTTTTCTACTTATTTTTGATCTTAATAAAGCATCGGAACATTCCTTAAAATTTTCTACAATTTTTGGTTTGGAAGTGTGATTTTTTTTCACTTTGTTAACGTTTTAATTTTTTTTACTTATTTATGATACATAGACTCACAATAAACAATAAACAGCGCGATCAACATAGTAAACAAATGAAGCATTTTTTTAAGCTTTTCAAAAAACTGCGAAAATTGAACATAATATGAACAAATAATACCAAAAGTGCCTTTTACTTGAAAACAGTGTACTTTATCAAGTAATTTGACAAACCATTTTCAATTGCAGATTGGATTTTACATTAAAAATTATTTTAAAAATTTTGTTTGGTTATATTTACGTATTTTTTCATTAAAAAAACTAAAAATTGTTTCAAACGCGATTTTTTGCTTCAGGCAAGGTTAATTTTAATTGCTTTAAAATACCAGTTCAAAATGAAGAATTTTTAGCATAAGTTATCAGTAATTTCCACGACAAATAAATAAATACACCCTTATCTTTTTGCCTTTCTTACAAAAGAAAGGTTTAAGGTTTGCTTTTGGAAAAACGCTTTTCTCAGAAATCTTAAAAAATTCGTGCACGGCGAGGAATCGTCCCAGGAAAAAATCCTATTACTAAATTGAAGGTTTAGATGCGCTCTTTCGATTGAATTTTGGCCCGAAACCCGGAACTCAAAGTCTGATTTTTGAGAGCTCTTTTTCTGAAATACTTGAGCGATGTCTGTATCCGCTCCTAAAACATTTTATTTTTCGATTCACAAATTTTCGACCAATAAATGTGGTCAAAGCCATTTTTAGAGTTATTTTTTGGACAATTTCACAAATAACACTATCAAATTAAAAGAATTCAGTTTCAAGCAAAAATCCATTGGAAAACATGCGCCATAAACTGCTTGAGCCCAAAATTTTAAGCTTTTCCAAAATGTATTTCCAGAGATATAGCCATTTTAGTGTTTTTCGTCTTATTTTTACCCTATTTTTTCCCATTAAATTTTTGGTTTTATACAGAATCATATACTGAACATCAAATTCGAAGTCCCGGCTCGTTCTCGCTCGAAAGATCGACAAGTCGTCAAGTCGAAGCATAAACGCCAGCACATTTACGCTTGCGCGTTTTACGCTGCGCGTGAAAATGTTCTTTCTGGCTTCTCATAATAGATCGACAAAGTGCAATAGCGATACATATTTTTTTAAGTTAATCATAGACTAAAATTAAAGACTGAGTACCCTTTATTTTTTCTAATAATGTCAATCCAATATTTTTTTCTTAATTAAATTTAAATATCTTGCGATAATAATGTACCTCTGAAATTAAAAAAATGGCATTTGAGGTTTAGCCTAAAAACATTTGAAGCTTTAGGTCAGGGGTGCCCAACCTTTTGGCCCTGCGGGCCAGATCTGATTTCTCTGAAGCAGTGGCGGGCCGGAACTAATGTTGGTAAAAGTTCAAAAAAGCTTAAAAAAATCATAACATTTATTTTATTAGGTTGTTTCAAGTAAACAATTAAATAAACTTGTGTTACAAATAAAATTCATAAACCTTGTTTTTTAGTATGAAAAATAAAGATTACTTTCAAAGATGTGTTTATCAAATTTATTTTGATTTTATTTTGGTTAAAATTGTATTGTAATTGTTTTTGTCGATTTAAATTCAATACCCTGATATCATTAACTAAAAAACATTCAAATTGCGTCGTTGCAATTTTTTTCAGTTTGAAAAATCAACGAGACAAGCTAAAATTGAAACGAAATTTGGATTCAAATCTTCTTTACGAAAAAAAACAATTTTTGCGTTGTTGTGCACCTTTATTCAAATAATTTACAAAGCATTCCAAAATGATTTTAAAGACACGAAATTTTAAAAAGTGTAGAAAAATATATATCTGATAGTTTTTAATTCGTCATTCTTCAAATTTCATAGAATTAGTGAAGTTCATGAAAAAAATTGCTATCTGATTTCTTGACTCATTTTGAAACATATTGTAATATTTCTAAAATGTTTGCAGCGATCTTTATTTTTGATCTAAGCTTTTTTCCAGCAAAACTTTATCATTGAAAAGTTGTTCTGAAAAATATTCATTATTGTTGCTAACTCATTTATGAAAAAACTATTTTAATCAAAATCCTCAAAAATGTAACAATTCAATTAAAAGTAAAAACAGCCAAAATTTTAAGAAATTTAAATATAGTGTCTTTTTGCAATCTTTTTGCACATTTTTCAAGTGTAGTAAATATCAATATAGAAATGATAAGAATTAAATTCAAACATAAAGAATTTTTAAATGTGAAATAAAATCATTTAAAAAAATACAAAGGCAAATGACTTTTGATCTTAAGATTAATTTTTAAATTTTTACACTCAATTTATTAATTGAGTATTTCATGAACAGCCTTTAGGGCCGGTCATAGAACTATTTTGAAAAGCCGTCGCGGGCCGGACAAAATGGCTTCACGGGCCGGATCCGGCCCGCGGGCCGGACGTTGGGCAGGCCTGCTTTAGGTCAAATTCTCATTGGGTGGTATCATTTTGTTTCTAAAAAAATAATTGCACCAGTATATTTGTCGGAGTTTCATCATTTTGTAAGAAAGGCTCTATTTCACCTCTGGTGATATTTAATCGGGTTTTTGTTTAACCATTAGGGTGACCTACGCCGTGTTAGGGTGATCCAAAAAAAGGCCATTTTCGATATTCGCAATAAACACATTTTTCAAAATAGTTTTCATAAGACCTGTTCAAATGTCCTGCTAAAGTTTTTAAACTAATTTCCCTTTAAAGCCTATCTTGTCAACTTTCATTTGCGTCCACAAGAGCTAAAGTTGGTTGAAATGGCACGAAGTTATGATTTTTTTTTAAAATATGGTTGCGAAAATCGATGAAAACTTAGTTTTTGAGTAAAAGCAACGATAGTAAGTAATATGATAACTGATAATAGTACTTCAGAATAGGCGAATATTTTTTTTGAATCATGCTGTTTTCGTGGGGAATTGCTGTTATTTTATGCAATTCCATAAAACGCTCTTTGAATATGATTGCTCAGTGGATCAAAAATATTCACTTGCTTTTTTATTGCGTCTTGTTTATACACTAGATATTTTGCTTGTCACAAAATAAGTTTGGAAAAGTTCTTTTTTTCAGAATTAACTTTACAGCGATATTATTCTGGGTTCTGGGAACTGCAAAAAAATATATTAAAAAGTAATCAAAAGTCGTTAAAATAAAGTCCAGCTCATCAGGTCTTCAAAGTACAACGGCAACCCTCTTTCCGCTGAACTGGCGTTGCAGTTTCAGTTCCAGGCGTCGAGCAAATGGCATTCTTCATCTCGTTCTCGTTACAATGCATATGCTGTGTTCCCTCTGGATCCCCAACGGTTGTGTCCCAACGACGCTGCCGGCGCGAAACTATTCTTATCGATCACGTACAATCTGGCATCACTGCAGTGCTACTCCTACTGCTGCTGCCTTCCGATCCAAAGTCACACACAGAGTCTGATGCAGCATGTGAAGTGGCTGGCCCGGCTAGCCTTTATGCAGAATGACTGAGTGGCACTCTAATAATGCTTCATCATTTAGCACAATCGCTGAAGCAGTGAACACACTATCCGGGGATGGCCGGGGTTGCCCGTGGCCAGCAGCACTACCAGGTCGAGTGCCTTCGGATTTAATAAGGAATTATTTTCCTGTTTGCTGGAAAGCTGACCGATAGTCCTACCCACACCTACCCTTCGGGGCAACTTGTTGGAGAGAGCTGGAAAGTCATGCTGCTGACATCGATTTGTACTGGGCAGAGATATGAATGGGCAGTGTTGTTGTGCTAGGTAATAATGGGGATGTTTTAAATAAGTTATCGAATTTAAAATGTAGAATTTTCCAAATAGTTAAAATAAGGTCATTTTTTCAAATTTATAACGCACATTTTGAAAAAAATACCTCTTTGGTATACAACATTATTTGCAAGTTCCGAGAACAACAATCAAAAGATCAAAAAAGATTTGTCAAAATATTTGAAATAGGAGGTTTCCCAAAGCCTCTTCTCATTCCTCCCAAAAAGGATGCAAAATAAATCGCCCCATTATTAATGAAGCAGAAATTTCTAGAAAGTGAATTTTCATACTGCCCCTGGGCTAACATTTCATTCTGTTGAAGCAAAAAAAAAGGGGCCCAATCACTGCTGCTGCTGCAGCAATCAATTCTCTCAAAAGCTGCGCCGATAGCGAGGCCATGATGGGAAATTATGCAAACAAAGCGTTACTCTTTTTTTTTGTGCGCCACCGAACGCTTCGATTGAATTGGCTGCAAATAAAACAAATTCGAACAATTCACTATGAATTGATTCGATTACAACGGTCGGAATCGATTTGGCGAGCATTGTTTTATGAGATTTTTTTTGCCGCCTGTTCATGCTGCTGCTTCCTGTTTTCGGTTTTTGTTTGTGTTTGGAATTTTGCCAGATTTCTCCTCAACCCCGCCTCGCCACCCTGAGATTTTGTTTGCGGCAGTCAGTGATGGCTCCATTACTGAGCACGCTGGACCTCTTCAATGAATTCATTGAAGCGGCGAAAATCGTAATCTTTTCAGCTGAGTGCTTTTGAAAGCGTCATTGTCTGGAGATTTGCGGATTAAAAATTGACACAATCCATTATGGACTTGAAATAGTGCAATTGTGAATCAATAAAAATCTAATGGCTTTTGGAGAGTTGTTTGGAAATTTATGATGATTTTATATTAGGGCTTAAAAAAAAGATACCACGTAATCCTTTGATAATAAAAGTGACATTTCTCAACTGGTCTACCTTTTGATCAGCAATATCAACTAAGTGGAAACCATTAAGATGGTCCAACTGAAATAACTCACTAGTCGTTTGACCGTGCAACAACTTTACAGCGTTGCAAATTACGTTGTAAAGTGCTCGACTTGTTTCAAGCACTTTCGGAAAAACCAGAAAATAGGTGGAGTTGGTTCCTTTACTTTTAACTCAGTGGAGTGAAAAAAGCAGTTTTTTATATTTATTGAACAGGTTTATAGTAATTGTTTTGTGAATTTTGTTACATTTTAAACCCTCTATTTGATGCGGAAAAAAATAATCATATATTTTTAAAAAAAGAATTGAATGAATTTTCCAAGGAATTTTCACAAAAAAATTAACCAAAACATTACTGTCCCTGATCGCAAAAATGTCTCATATGCATTTTCATCGTTTTTGAGTTGTTGATGCAGTTTGGTTCAAAATCGTACAACATCCAGTATTTTGTTCTAGAAACCAGGAGGAAATCCAGTTTTTCGCGAAAACTAAACACGTAGGCCGAATGGTTACGGGTTTCGCCTTATAGGCGGAATGTCATGGGTTCTTCTCAGGGTGGCAGTCTTAGGTTTAAGTTCAGAGGTAGCAGCAACCGCATGAGTATAAAACGGTTGCTTCACGTGCTCTTCAAGCATGTGATCGATCTTGGGATATTCCTTTGCGCCTCTTTCCCAAAATACTTTCCTCGTATCTTCGCATGTAAATAATGCCCCCGCGCGGCAAATAATAGCTGCTGGGAAGAGCTTGAAAAATGACACGAAAAAATTGTCTCCGCGGTTCTAGCGATACATAGCGCACAAGGCACAAGGAAAGGAGTTTACAGCATCTGGATGGAACAGCACATTCCCTCTCAATAGGGACTGTGTTATAGATCTGGAAATGCTTAATAACAGTAAAAATGGGTAACACGATACAATAGTTCTCGTAATCAGGATTAAGTGGCTTAATACTCAAACAGAAAAAAAAACACGTAGCCTTATGTGTGGGACAAACTTCAAATGCGATTTCTCAGCTTGCTGTTCTTGCATATGGGACATTTAAGCGAATATGAGCAGAATAATTTTATGGAATTATCTGAAATATAATAAAAAGGGATAGTTTTTATTCTAGTTTTTGTTTAATAATTCTAAAGAGCCGACTGAAATGACTCCTCGAGTTGTGTAGCTAGAAATAAAATTTTTACTTCATTCACGGGGTCCCTGGCACAGATAATGATAAATCTATATTCAGGCTGACCCTTGAAAAATCTGGCATTCCTAGATTCAGCAACCTGGCAACCCTGGTTATGAGAATCAGTAAATTTTTAATTATAGCCTACTTCAACGTAGAAAGTTTACGTATGCTTTGCAAGCAAATCTGATAGTTCATTATAAACATATCTTGACTTTTTTTTGATAAGGTCCTATAAACAAATGTAAACATTGAGTGTATCCCTTTCACACCTTATGTCAAAGTCCATCGGAGTAAGCGGGATACACTCAATGTTTACATTTGTTTATAGGACCTTATCAAAAAAAACTCAAGATATACTAAGCTTTGATCTTTTATAAGCCGATGCAATCAAAGCTACTTTTTAAGTTTTTTCACCAAAAATGTTTCGCTTAAAGTTAAGGAATCGAAGTAAGCCATGCGCACGGTCGGACGCGATTTTTCTGACGTTGTCATTTTTAATTACAATATTTTACTTTGAATTAACCGAAAATTCAATGAATTTCGAAGAATAACTTCCGGAAGTGGCCAGTTATAACGATTGCAATGGAAGTGTACGAAGGCAAAGTTGCTGACAAGTGAAAACAGCAGTCTTGGACGCCGGGAGTTTGCTTATCGGGGAATTGATCCTGAGGTCACGCGTCCCGTTTTATTCAAGAATCTCCAGCCCAAGGCGCTAACGATCCTGCTGTTTTTGGCATGTTTCCGGAAGTTCAGCAGAAAACAGTTTTCTCAAGACTGAAGCTTGAAGTTTTCGATGCGATAGAAATGAAGAATAATCTGGATATTTTTTACTTGGTGAGATCTTTCCATTTTTATCATTTTTATTTATTTATTCTTTCATATTTGTATTTGTTGAATGATCTACGCACTACTTCATTCGTCGGTGAAGTATCCCATCAATCCCTTTCCCCTTCCAAATCCGGATATCTTGGAGGTCGTCTAAGTTCTTAGGCATCTCTATAGGGTATCCAATAGGGTGGCTTGAAGCTGTACGGGAAAATTTCAAAATGGACTAATTCAATCAGAACAGGCATTTTCTGGTCCCATTTGGGCCCCCAAACAACCCCCCAAAATTTGGGAGCGATTGGGTTTGACCCGGCTTTCCGCAAAGCGATTCAAATTTGTATGGAAATTTGTATGGGAAAACCCTCTTTTTTACATTTTATTTTTTATCATTTTCATTTTTCACTCAATTTAAAAACTAACACCGTAGAAGTATAGCCCTGAATGTCCTCTAAAACTTTCCCGAAGAAAGTATGGTCCTATCTTGCTTCTGGAAAAAGATACAGAGTTTTTAAAAGAGGCATTTCAAAATAAGTGCTGAAAATTATATTTCTTGCCAACACTGCCAGTACTTCGGTAGATATTTCGGAATCTTATTTTTTTAACGTAATAAGGAAGCAACCTAGCAAAATGGTGTCTTAGGAAAAGTTGTTGTATATGAATGTGGCTTTTATTTAAAATTATTGACATGCAGGGTGACACACCTACAGGGTGTCAACCAAGCTCTAACTTCTACTGGTGACCTTTTAAAGCGTTGGTGTCTTAGGAAAAGTTGTTAAGCTACTTATTCCAAGAAATTTTGACATGGTTGGAAGACAGGGTGGCACATCTATAGGGTGTCAACCCATTTCTCGTTTCTATTTAAGACCTTTTTGATCACTGTAAAGTGGGCGAAAAAGGGCACAAATCGCAAATTAGGCCTGCCACGCAAAAGGAGGCTGAACAAAAATTCGTCAAAAGTCATTTTTTCACATAAAATTTTCTGGGGAATCGATTGCACATGTTTAAAAACCCGGTAAAAAGTTAAGATGCTAGTTTGGTAACTTTCTGATAAGTTGTATTTTTTCTGTAAATTGCTCTATAAAAAAAAGGAAGCTGAATGATGGATTTTTTTCTGTAAAAATGTTCAGGACATTGGAGCAATCTCTACAATATCGGCCGATTTGGTTCAAACTTTGTGGAGGCCTTCCCTATCATCAAAGAAGCCATTTTGTGTTATTGGTTCACCCATACAAATATCCATACAATTTTGGCAGCTGTTCATACAAAAATGGTACGTAAATATAAAAAAATCTGTAACTTTTCATGAATTTTTTTTATTGATTTTTTGTCTTGGAAAAAGTTGTAGGTATTGATGAAGACTATTCAGAAATAAATAGAAACAAGGAAAAAAATTGGTGATTTTTTTTCACAAAAAAATCTGTTTTCCAAAATCCGTATATTTTAATCTTTGATTTTTTTCAAATATGTTTTAGGTGTCAAACCCCCGCATATTTTAAGCCATTCAGAAGTTTGGACCAAAATTTTTCCGACGAGTTATAATTTGTTAACATAGTGATTTTTGTTAAAAAAAATCTAGTACTTAAAATTTGTTGACCTAATTTTTTTATGTAAAATTAAATTTGCAAGATCGGAAACTGTTTTTAATCATGCGCAATCGATTCTCCAGAAAATTTTATGTGAAATAATGACTTTTGACGAATTTTTGTTCAGCCTCCTTTTGCGTGGCAGGCCTAATTTGCGATTTGTGCCCTTTTTCGCCCAATTTACAGTGATCAAAAAGGTCTTAAATAGAAACGAGAAATGGGTTGACACCCTATAGATGTGCCACCCTGTAGATGTGCCACCCTGTCTTCCAACCATGTCAAAATTTCTTGGAATAATTAGCTTAACAACTTTTCCTAAGACACCAACGCTTTAAAAGGTCACCAGTAGAAGTTAGAGCTTGGTTGACACCCTGTAGGTGTGTCACCCTGCATGTCAATAATTTTAAATAAAAGCCACATTCATATACAACAACTTTTCCTAAGACACCATTTTGCTAGGTTGCTTCCTTATTACGTTAAAAAATAAGATTCCGAAATATCTACCGAAGTACTGGCAGTGTTGGCAAGAAATATAATTTTCAGCACTTATTTTGAAATGCCTCTTTTAAAAACTCTGTATCTTTTTCCAGAAGCAAGATAGGACCATACTTTCTTCGGGAAAGTTTTAGAGGACATTCAGGGCTATACTTCTACGGTGTTAGTTTTTAAATTGAGTGAAAAATGAAAATGATAAAAAATAAAATGTAAAAAAGAGGGTTTTCCCATACAAATTTCCATACAAATTTGAATCGCTTTGCGGAAAGCCGGGTCAAAGCAATCGCTCCCAAAATTTGGGGGTTTGTTTGGGGGCCCATATAGGACCGGAAAATGCCTGTTCTAAAAAATCGATCATGTCGAACCACCCTAGTATCCAATCATCAAATCCCTCCCCCACTTCCCCGTTGATCGTGAGGAGTCGACCAAAAGGAAAAATGAATGGTAATGTGTCATTCGGCACATTCCTGACGCATTTATTTTCCTTATCGGCGCCAACCTAGCTTTTGCGAGCTTTTTGCTCGGCTAGAGTACGGTCAACCAAGCTAAGCTAAGCTAAGCTAAGCTAAAAATGTTTCGCTTAAAGTTAAGACGAATTTTCATTTCAAAATTCCATCAATAAATTTTTGATCAATATCTGGCAAGCTATATTTATATAAATTATTGCATTGACATATTTTTTTTAATTAATTGTGATTTCTGCGATATTTATCTAAAACAACATTTGGACCACCAATTTTAAAATAATCCTGCGGAGCAGTTCTGATTTTAATTTTGATTTTTTTTATTTGTATGAAACTTTGTCCATCGATTTCTTACGTTCAAATCCAGAGTTCTTTTTAATAGGTCCTATAAACATATAAAACACAATAGCTTATAGGAACTTTTTAAAAAAAACTCTAGAAATAAGCTATTTTGCATAATTAGTTCCTTCATAAATGTCTCCATACAAATTTGGGGACTGTTCATTAGGGTGACATTAAAAAAATCGTTCTCATGGATTCTCGATTCTTTAGGAAAAAAAATAAGAAACTGTGCCAATTATAAGCCAAATCCGTTAAGGTTTAAGGGTCGTTCAATTTGTAAAAAAAAAATCATGAAAAAACGTCTCCCTTCAATCGCTAATAACTCGTCCGGGTTAACTAGGATCGTTTTGCAGTCTTCGACAAAGTTGTTTGTCATAACATTTTACTTAAGAATCTCACACTTGACAACAATCTGACACATTCAGTTCTCCTGCTGTGCTCTTGTGTGACGGACGTGTGGCAGACGCGCGCGCTCGCGGCCTTGTTTACGTTTGGAGGTGTCGTGTTTTGCGGGTCAAAAGTGCCGATAGTGGCCGTCGTGGTTCTTTCGGTGGACTTTCCGCCCCAACATTCCGAGGAATGGAGGCGAACGAGCGCAAAAGGAAGAAAGAGGACGATAGCAAAGTGGAGCAGAATCTGCTCAACAACAACAAGTTCAGCCCGCTAGCGGAAAACAACAACAATGCCAGCCCAGCAGGAGGAAGAGACGCACCGGCGATTCCAGCATCCGGCCAGGCGGTAAATAAACAAAAGCAACCACCTTTGGTGGTGAAGAACACCACGGATTTTTACAAGCTCGTGGCGATAGTGGAAAGTTGTGAATTTGGTTCGACCCGATTTACAAACTAACCCGATTTGGAACCAAGGTGACCTGCTTCTCTGTCAATGATTTTGACAAGTTGCAAGAAAAAAAGTGGAATTCTACACCCACGGCCGAAGAAGCGAACGATTTCACCGGGTCGTTCTTCGTGGTTTACCTGATGAACTGAAACCGGATGAGGTCAAGTACCTGCTGAAGAGGGATCTCAAGCTGGACGCGCTGGAGGTGCATGTCATCAAGCGGAAGGAAAAGTCCACCGTGGACGAAATTCCGTACATTGTGGTCTTTCCCAAGGGATACAACAATCTGAAGAAGCTCTCTGCAATGAAAGTTGTGGCAAGCACTATCATCCGGTGGGAGGCCTACCGGAACAAGCGGCCGAACGTGACCCAGTGCAGGAACTGCTTGCATCTGAGTCATAGGACCAGGAACTGTCACCTCAAGGGGAGGTGCAATATCAGTGGGGGTCCCCACAAGACACACGAGTGCGAAGCCCAGAAAGCCCAGCCAAAGCGGTGTGTCAACTGCTCTGGAGCCCACGAAGCCACGGACCGCAGCTAACCCAAGTGTGCGGACTTCATCCAGAGGCGCCAGCAGGCGTCGAAACCAAAACCGCCGGAAAGGAAGGCGGAGAAGCAGAGTCCAGCAGTTCTGGCGTTCACGCCGGCGGAGTTTCCTCCGCTGCCGTATTTTCGCAGGGCGCAGTCTTGGACGTGAAACCAAAGGATCGCCCTGGACCCGCAGGAAGCAGTCAAGTAAATACCGGCGCCGGCGCCGGTGCCACCCCCACGGCGGAAGGAGAGGAGGTGCTCTACAGTTTGACTGAGCTGTGGCACATTTTCAACGAGTACAGCGCCAGGTTCCAGACCTGCATGACCCGCGTGGACCAATTAAGACTCGTTAGTTACATGCTTGGCAAATACGGAGGAAATAAGCATCTTTTTGTAATGTATCCTAAATTATTTTGAACCGTCCTTCGGTCCTAACCTGGTCACAACATCTAAACGGACCTAATAAAAATAAGTTAAGGAAAAAAAAACAATCTGACGCATTTACCTCATGCATTTTTCAATTTTTTAAATATAAACTTCAACGATTAATAGCGATTTGGCTCAAAATTGGCACAGTTAATTATCTTTTAGGTATCTCTTTAGATTTCCCAAAAAAATATTTTTTCTTGCCACCCTATTGTCCATATGAAATTGCTTTAAAAAACATTCGAAAATGTGTATCTCGAGAAGGGATTTTCTTATCATTTGGTATCTTCGGCAAAGTTGTAATTTATGATTAGGAGCATTCAGAATTAATAGGCTACACTCTTAAAAAAATTAACCTCTTTTTATATAATTTGATATCATAAAAACTCAATTTTGCTAAACTTTATCCCTTCGATTTTTTTGTTTTTGCCAAGTTTTGAGCTAAAGGGTATGATGGACGTTTTGCTGTTGGCAAAATTATGATTTTTCGGAAAAAAATGATTTGTAAGATTTAAGTAAAGTGCACCGTTTTTGAGATACATCTATTTTTAAGTAAATTGATCATCAAAATTGTCTGTTTTCGTCTGCCTTTGTGGATCAATCGGACCGCGCACTGGACTCACAATCCAGAGGTCGCCGGTTCGAATCCCGAGGCGGAGGCAAAAAATTCTAAGTGTAAAATATAGGTATTCGGTGCCCTCTCCCCGTGCCCATACCTTCACACTTAGGAGACCCGGGAGGCGGAGTCTTGTCGCAAAAAGAACGATACACGCCTGTGGATCCGTTGACGAAACCGCAAGGTTTAAGAGGGCCACATTATAAGGTGTTACGTCGATTCCGTTTTTTGTCTGTTTTCAATTGTTATAAATGGTGTCCATCCAAAATATTTTCAAAATGCTTAGAAAATTCTTGGAAATTATTGCACAGTTGTCCAGATTTCAAGACTAAGTGGAAAATGGATTTTCTGAAATATGGTGAAGTGGTGTCTTCAGAAGAATTGTTGCAAATTAGAAGGGTTTGGTTTGATTGAAAATTAGGGTGGTCCACAATTAGGGTGATGTCCACAATTGGGGTGAAGCTACAATATTCCATGAATAAATGAAAGTTGCTATTATTAAAAATTAAGGTGAAAAGTCACTGATTGTGATTGGTAACTCAATCATATCTTTACTGAAGGAATGTACACGAAAATAAAAATTTGAATAAATATAAAATTATAAAAAAAACATTTTCGAAGAAACCAAAATTTTATCTCGTAATCTACGATCCAAACTTAAAAAAAGCGTCTGAGCAGACCTTTAAAAATCAGTTTTTGAACGTAGCAAATAAAAAAAATGGTTTTTGAAAAATCTATTTGGACTTAAGGGTCAAAAGTTAGAGCCATTCAAACGAAAAAAAGATGCAAATTCAAAACTTAAATATCCCCAAAAGGCACAGGCCAAATTTGAAGCGCCAGGTTACATTCGAAAGAGGAGATTTAGCAATACAAAAGCTGAAAAAATAATTAAAAGTCGATTTGTAAAATTCTAGAGAATTGTTCATGAGGAGCTATTTAAAAATAAATTCCTTCTAGAATTTGTTTCTTTCAATAAATGTCTTATTGATTTTTTTTAATAAAGAAGTAGTATAAATATAATGAATAATAAATTCAAAATCATTTTGAATGCATTTTATTAACAAAACTTTTTCAAAGTTCCTGAGTGTAACGAGTGTAACGAGGGGGCCTCGTGGCGCGGTGGTTAGCGGCTTCGGCTGCTGATCCCTAAGTTGCTATGGGGCCTCGCCTTATCCTCTTGGCCTTCTATCGGATGGGGAAGTAAAACGTCGGTCCATTTGCGTAATAGAGGTTTTGGGTGACTCACCACACATAACCTTCGGACGCCTAAAAATGAGCAGAAACTTGCAACAGAGACCACAAAAGACCTGGGGGTCGTTAAAGTGGATAGTTTTGCTTTTGAGTGTAACGAAAATTTGTCCGAATGTTGAGGAGGAATACCAATAAAAAAGGCAGTAAGCAAAACTGCACAACTGAAAGTGACACTTCACATGTTTCGTCGCAGCCATGCCCTCGTGCATACAAATTCTTATTTTCCCGTTTTCCTCAAACCCAGGTCCGACTCGAATGTGTTGTTGTTGTTTTTCTGGAAATTGAAAGGTTGATTTCCTTTTATGAGCCTCAGTTTACTTTAGTTTTGTTTGTCTTTTATTTTATTATTTGTTTTTAGATTTCTTATTTTTGAATTTGTTGTAAGTTTTGTTTAGTTTTTGAATGGTTTTTTTTTAAGTTTTCATGAATTTGCTAAAATTATATCGTAAAAATATCTTTGTTCGAACTAATGTCACTTTCCCCTTGAAAGCTAAAAAAAAATGCCCTGAAAAATGACTGCTCGCGTGTACCAGCTTTCAGTTTGAATTCGCGCGCGCGCGTCGTTTCATTTCAAGTTACGGCTTGCACTTCCAGCTCCAGCGTGTGCTGCCCCTTTTTTCGGAACGACTTGCCAAGTGTCAGAGCACTTTGTGACTGTGCCCAGTTTTCGGCGCTTTTGGCATAAAACAAGATCCCACGACGTAGGAGGGCACATATATGAAAAACGTGAGTTCAACACTGAACGTTCGGGGGTGGAGGTTTGGGTTGAAGCTAAGAAAAAAGTGTTCAGAAAAAGGACGACCACTCTAGGAAAAAAAACTCGTCAAATGGACTAAGAGGGTTGACGAAGGGTAAGGGGAGCTATTTCTAATTGTTAATTTTTCTTGGAATTAACTTGCTTTTTATTTTCAAAAATCATTTTTTTATTGATGACATTAAAATTAATGAATAAATCAATTAAAATCAGATTTCCATTAAAAGAGAAAGCCTGAATAGGAACTTTACAAGCAAAAACTATTTTAATCAACGTACTCATACGTCACGTGGACGGCTGATGGGACAAATTAGTGGCACCAGAGTGGTTGACTCTGTTTTTTTGTCGTTTGCTCCAGTTGCATTCTATTTTCAGCTTTCGATGCTTAGCTGTAGGAACACGGACTTGGACATGGACGGTTGTTGAAGGCCGCTTAACGGAAACAGGATGACAGGTGGAAAAGTCATTTGTCAGTAACGGCTGACAGAGTGGAATTGTCGCTTATCATTAGAGGGTAGAGCTGCAACAATGTAGAGGGATATTTTCACAGAAATTAATTTTGCTTTATTCGTAGAAATGCATGCTGCACTGGATTATAGAAATTTAAAAATATTATTTTTAATCCACTTATGTCATCATTTCGAAGCTTTACCTTAAGCTAGAATAAGCTTTTCATGAAATCACATAAACGGAAACTAATCTTATAATCCACTCAAGAGCACGCATTCATTTGATATGGCTTCAGTCTTCTAAAGAGTCATCTTATAATCGTTAGAATAAACGATTGCACTGACGTTGAGCTGGAGGGTACTTTTGGAAACATCAAACAAACAACCTCAGCCATATCCTTTGCGAAAAAAAAGAACGACAGACCGACCGGCAAACGTGAACGATTGTGGAGTAGCACGCTCGTAAACCGAGCGTCATTTGCACATTCTTTGATATCTTGCATCAGCTGGGTGGTTTGGCAATTTGCGTACTGGGTTTTTAGAAACAAAAAAGGCTTTTTGAAATCATTACCAATCTGAAGAAGCAGTAAACAAATTTAAATAATTGAAAAGCAAAAAATAAAAATACAAATTCCCCTACTTTTAAAGCCAAAGTGTGCACACCCCCCACTTGTGCGAATGCACTCGTGGAAGCTAGGTTAAACCGCAGGATGCACAGAAATTTTCACGTACAGGTGCTGGTAGAGCTTTATGAGTGGTAAGTGTGGTGGAGGTGGTTGTTTCTCCTGGAAAATCCTCGCTGGTGGATTTGGTCGTGCTCTCTCTCGTTGGGTCGTAAATCAAAGAAAGACCAAGACATGGTGATGTCCTAGCGAGGTTTTATCGTCGTGGTACCGATGAAACAGGTTTAACCCTTTGAGAGCAATTTTGCAGAATTTTCTGTAAAATAAAAAGAAATTGAATGAGATCCATGTTAATTTTAGCTAAATTATTTTAAAATCAAGAAACTATTACCTTTTGTTTTGTTATTTCAACTAAAATTATTTAAGGAGATGTTTAGATAAAAAAGAAATAAAGTGTGTAGATTAAATTTGTACACCCCTTGATCACAACATACATTTTGTGATGGAACCTAGTACTACGTTTTGTTCAAAAGGTTTTTGTCAAACTTTCAATTTTTCGTTCCATCACAAAATGTGTCAGTGCCTGGGGGGTGTACAATTTGTTTAACATACTGTTTTTAATGTTGGCTAATTAAATTTTATTTGATTTTTTTTATTTTCTTCAAGTTTGAGTAGATCAAGTAGACACTTTTATTCAAATGCTCATCTTAGATTTTGTTTATTGAAAACTTTTAAATATGATAACTAAACAGCAGACAAAACTGATATCAAGATTTTATAAATACATTTTTCACTACAATCTTTCTGTGTTTTGTTGTTTATGTTCGGTTTTCTAATGAAATTTTGCACTCACAATCATATTAACCTAGTTTATTCTTTAAATCATTTGATTGATCTCTAAATCATCCAAATTTCAGAAACTTGAGATTAAAGGGAACATATTTGAATACTTGGTATTTAATTTAATGTGTTGACTCATTTTCCTAAATATTTTTTTTTGAGATCATATTCCTAAATATGTTTTTTTATGATCTCTGCAAACTTCAAGTAACCTACAACAATAAAAGAAATATAAATCCTTGCTAAATTAGAATCTTCGTTATTCCATCATGAGAAGGTGGTTTTTAAAAAAACAGACTTTATTTCAATTTTAAAAAATCTGAAAATTCATTAATATGACATATTAAAACTAATTCATTGATTCCGTTATGCATGTGTTATTCAAACTTTTTCAAAAGTTGACAATAATAACATATTTGGTACAGTCCAGACTCGATTATTCGAAGTTTCGATTATCCGAAGGTTCATATGGGATTTCGGATAATCGAATTATGAACATTTTTTTTCTTATTTTTTTTTAATTTTCTTTGTTTTAACATAAATTTGAGTTCTGTGACCTAATTTTAGTCAAATTTTAGTTGTTGATTGCCTTTTAGCATAAGAAATACATTTTCTTTGTATTTGAACGCCGCCATTTTGGCCGCCATCTTGGAACTAAAAATTCTAAATCAATTTAGAGCATGTTTAGGGTCATATTCAAGCTCAACAATCAAAAACAAGACAACGAAAAAAAATCGTGATTCGATGATCCGAAGTTTTGATTATCCGAAGTGGAATTTATCCGAGGCATTCGGATAATCGAGTCTGGACTACATTTTTTTAAATAGCTACCAATTTTGTGAAAAGAATTATTTGGAAATAAAATGTGTTCTTTTAACTAAAACTTTTGTTTTAAGTTGAAGATTTTAAACTTGATTTATTACTCTGAAAGAAATCGATAAATGCAATTAATGTTAGTGCTATGATCGATGTACCAAATATTTAATATTAACTAAAGGTTATTAAAAATGAAACTGTTTACTGTTTTTTTTTTCTTTTCTGATGGTCTTTCATCAGCTGAACATATAATTTTTAAAATTCACAGCAAATAAATTGAAACAACGAATTTAAATATAACTGTAATGTATTTTAAATTGATTTCAGATGATTGCACTTAAATTTCCATTAACATTTTGATGTTTTTTGAGAACAAAAAATTGTATGCCACCTGATTTTTCGAGCCAACTTTGAAGGAGGGAAACAAAAACATAAAATAAAATTGATACCAATCTTAAAACTTGATAAAAATCTTCCGTCTACGTTTTTTCAAAGGAAAATGTTATGAATTTATAATTTATCTATGAGCAGTTCTCTGAGATTTCGGTTATTTGATTTTTTTGTATTTTTTAATCCGGCTGAAACTTTTTTGGTGCCTTCGGAATGCCTCAAAAAGCCATTTTGCATCATTAGTTTATCCATATAATTTTCCATACCAATTTGGCAGCTGTCCATACAAAAATGATACATGAAAATTCAAAAATCTGTATCTTTTAAAGGCATTTTTTGATCGATTTGGTGTCTTGGGCAAAGTTGTAGGTATGAATAAGGACTACACTGAAAAAAAATCAATTTTACATCGAAAATTGAAATTGAAAAATTTTGCGATCAATATTTCGATTTTTTGAAAAAAATCTGTATTGATTCAAAAAATCATAACTAGGTTAAAGATGTTTGCCCGTTCCGGAAATTTCTTAATTTTTTTTTATTTTTACCGTGTATGATTTTTTTTCAGTGTAGTCCTTATTCATACCTGGGTAATTCTCCGCCAACTCACACAGAAGTTGCCCCGACCCCTTTACGATTTGCGTGAAACTTTGTCCTAAAGGGTAACTTTTGTCCCTGATCACGAATCCGAGGTCCGTTTTTTTGATATCTCGTGACGGAGGGGCGGTACGACCCCTTCCATTTTTGAACATGGGTAATTCTCTACCAACTCACACGAAATCGGGAAAAGTTGCCCCGACCCCTCTTCGTTTTGCGTGAAACTTTGTCCTAAGGGGTAACTTTTGTCCCTGATCACGAATCCGAGGTCCGTTTTTTGATATCTCGTGACGGAGGGGCGGTACGACCCCTTCCATTTTTGAACATGTGAAAAAAGAGGTGTTTTTCAATAATTTGCAGCCTGAAACGGTGATGAGATAGAAATTTGGTGTCAAAGGGACTTTTGTGTAAAATTAGACGCCCGATTTGATGGCGTACTCAGAATTCCGAATAAACGTATTTTTCATCGAAAAAAACACTTAAAAAAGTTTTAAAAATTCTCCCATTTTCCGTTACTCGACTGTAAAAAATTTTGGAACATGTCATTTTATGGGAAATTTAATGTACTTTTCGAATCTACATTGTTCCAGAAGGGTCATTTTTTCATTTAGAACAAAATTTTTCATTTTAAAATTTCGTGTTTTTTCTAACTTCACAGGGTTATTTTTTAGAGTGTAACAATGTTCTACAAAGTTGTAGAGCAGACAATTAAAAAAATTTTGATATATAGACATAAGGGGTTTGCTTATAAACATCACGAGTTATCGCGATTTTACGAAAAAAAGTTTTGAAAAAGTTACTTTTTGCGTTTCTCTTTGTTTCGTCGTCCGTGTCTGTCGCGGGTGACCATGAATGGCCATGATCGATGACGACTAACTTTGGGGTAGGCGTGGCTGAATGGTTACGCTGTTCGCTTTGTAAGCGGAAGGTTCTGGGTTCGATTCCCATCTACCCCTATCGACAAATTATGGAAAGAAGGAATAATTCTGAACACTTGAATATGAATGAAAAATTCATTAGCTCGCGGCGGGGTTCGATCCCCCGTCCTTTGGGTCAGCAGACAAAAATGCTAAATGCTGGCTTAGTTGTCTAGAAGGATTAAGAATGCTATAAGAATCCAAGAAACTTGATTGGAATCTGTGTGAACCTAAGAACAGGAAAATGCAATATTGAATGCAAGTTGAATTCAAGGACACTGGTTGCATAATTGTTAGGCGAATATTAAACTTTCAACACGACCAGAATTCACCACAAAAAGCTTGGTGAACCGAATTGGAAAGCTTCCAAAAATGAATCCAAGAACATACGAAGAATTAAGGACTATAAATAGATTTGATCGGCCGCATCACTTACCACGGTGAATCCTGGCTTCACACCCATCTTACTAACACCCTCAAACCTCACGTGATACTTTGTCGAAGACGCAGCTGATTTAGCGGTCTTCATCACTCAAGTATCGGACTAAAATTCCTATCCACTTCCCCGTGTCTTACCACTGGTCGTGGCCGGCGCTGTGATTGGCTAGCATGATAGGGACATTTGAAAGTTGCGAAGTGGTGATGATTGGTTCCTACTCTTCATCTGTGGTCCACGGAGCAATTCTTGGAGGTCCTGGTCAATAACAGAGTAGCAACTACGGGTAGACACTAATGCTATGCTATGCTAATTTGCAGCCTGTAACGGTGATGAGATAGAAATTTGGTGTCAAGGGGACATTAATGTAAAATTAGACGCCCGATTTGATGGCGTACTCAGAATTCCGAAAAAGCATATTTTTCATCGAAAAAAACACTAAAAAAGTTTTAAAAATTCTCCTATTTTCCGTTACTCGACTGTAAAAAATTTTGGAACATGTCATTTTATGGGAAATTTAATGTACTTTTCGAATCTACATTGTCCCAGAAGGGTCATTTTTTCATTTAGAACAAAATTTTTCATTTTAAAATTTCGTGTTTTTTCTAACTTTGCAGGGTTATTTTTTAGAGTGTAACAATGTTCTACAAAGTTGTAGAGCAGACAATTACAAAAAATATGATATATAGACATAAGGGGTTTACTAATAAACATCACGAGTTATTGCGATTTTACGAAAAAAAAGTTTTGAAAATGTTGGTCGTCGTTGATCATGGCCGTTCATGGTCACCCGCGACAGACTCGGACGACGAAACAAAGAGAAACGCAAAAAGTAACTTTTTCAAAACTTTTCTTCGTAAAATCGCGATAACTCGTGATGTTTATAAGCAAACCCCTTATGTCTATATATCAAAATTTTTGTAATTGTCTGCTCTACAACTTTGTAGAACATCGCTACACTCTAAAAAATAACCCCGTAAAGTTAGAAAAACACGAAATTTTAAAATGAAAAATTTTGTTCTAAATGGAAAAATGACACTTCTGGGTCAATGTAGATTCGAAAAAACATGAAATTTCCCATAAAATGACATGTTCCAAAAAATTTTACACTCAAGTAACGAAAAATGGGTGGATTTTAAAAACTTTTTTAGCGTTTTGCCTTCCTCACTGAGGTAAGGCTATAATCCTGCTCTAAAAATGAACTTCGTATAAAAATGTCGTAGACCCACCTTCATGTATACATATCGACTCAGAATCGAAAACTGAATAAATGTCTGTGTGTATGTGTGTGTGTATGTGTGTGTGTATGTATGTATGTGACCAACAAACTAGCTCATGTTTCTCGGCACTGGCTGAACCGTTTTGACCCGAACTTGTTGCATTCGACTTGGTTTAGGGTCCCAAAGATCGAGTTTTATACAGATTGAAGTTTCGATAAGTAGTTCAAAAGTTATGTATAAAAATGTGTTTTCACATATATTTGGATCTCACTAAACTGTATGTAAACTATGTCCGGGTCCATCATCCGACACATCGTTGGTTAGGTTATCAAAAGACCTTTCCAACGAGTCTAAAACATTGAAGATCTGGCAACCCTGTCTCGAGATATGGCCCCTTAAGTGATATTGATGTACTTTTTGGAGGCCGGATCTCACTTAACAGTATGTAAACTATGTCCGGATCCACCATCCGACCCATTGTTGGTTAGGTTATCAAAAGAAATTTCCAACGAGTCCAAGAACATTGAAGATCTGGCAACCCTGTCTCGAGATATGGTCACTTAAGTGATATTGATATACTTTTTGGAAGCCGGATCTCACTTAAATGTATGTAAACTATGTCCGGATCCACAATCCGACCCATCGTTGGTTAGGTTATCAAAAAACCTTTCCAACGAGTCTAAAACATTGAAGATCTGGCAACCCTGTCTCGAGATATGGTCACTTAAGTGACATTTATGTACTTTTTTGAAGCCGGATCTCACTTAAATGTATGCAAACTATGTCCGGATCCACCATCCGACCCATCGTTGGTTAGGTTATCAAAAGACCTTTCCAACGAGTCCAAAACATTGAAGATCTGGCAACCCTGTCTTGAGTTATGGCCCCTTAAGTGATATTGATGTATTTTTTGGAAGCCGGATCTCACTTAAATGTATGTAAACTATGTCCGGATCCACCATCCGACCCATCGTTGGTTAGGTTATCAAAAGACCTTTCCAACGAGTCTAAAACATTGAAGATCTGGCAACCCTGTCTCGAGATATGGTCACTTAAGTGACATTTATGTACTTTTTTGAAGCCGGATCTCACTTAACAGTATGTAAACTATGTCCGAATCCACCATCCGACCCATTGTTGGTTAGGTTATCAAAAGATCTTTCCAACGAGTCTAAAGCATTGAAAATTTGGCAACCCTGTCTCGAAATATGGCCACTTAAGTGATATCGATGTACTTTTTGGAAGCCGGATCTAAAAAATAGATGAAATTTGTGTACAGCCATTGTTGTGAGGAAGGCTCCAACCACATACGTGGATTAAGTTAGTTTTTTTTTTGATGAAAAATACGTTTTTTTCGGAATTCTGAGTACGCCATCAAATCGGGCGTCCAATTTTACATAAAAGTTCCTTTGACACCAAATTTCTATCTCATCACCGTTTCAGGCTGCAAATTATTGAAAAACACCTCTTTTTTCGCATGTTCAAAAATGGAAGGGGTCGTACCGCCCCTCCGTCACGAGACATCAAAAAACGAACCTCGGATTCGTGATCAGGGACAAAAGTTACCCCTTAGGACAAAGTTTCACGCAAATCGAAGGGGAGTCGGGGCAACTTTTCCCGATTTCGTGTGAGTTGGTAGAGAATTACCCACCTACAACATTGCCTAAGACACCAAATCGATCAAAACATTCCTTCAAAAGATACAGATTTTTGAATTTTCTGCTGCCAAATTTGTATGGAAAATTTTATGGACAAACTAATGATGCAAAATGGCTTCTTTGGGCATGCCGAAGGCACCAATAAAGTTTTACTGACCCAACAATAGTTAAAAAAAATATGTTTTGTTTAAATGTTTCCCTTAAAAAATGATTTATATCTCACCTTAAAAAAGCAACATATTGTATTTTTTTATGAAAAAACGATTAAAAAAATTACCCAGCAAAATAATTAACAAAATTATCAATTTCCCTCAACTGAGCTCCATAAGGTCAAACTCCCATCAGTGGAAGAACATCAACGGATGCAACCGTGGCTGTTGTCCAACAGCCGCCAGAACCACTAGCAGATGACTGTTGCCCGCTCAAAATGCCAACCAAGACGATTAATGTGGTTTTAATTGAATTTTCAACGCTCGGGCTTGGGGTTTCGCAACCGAACCAACTTTCAGGTGCATCCAGAGGGCCAAATCTGCGAGGAATGCATCCGAATCGGAGTGGGGGGGCTAACGAATTTGGGTTGTGCAATTTGATTGCGCAACTTCTAGAAAATGCACCTCCAACCACCCACTTTTTGCGAGGAATTTTCAGTTTAGCGATTGGAATTTCCGCAGTCTTTGGGCGAATACATTGTTTTGATCTTTGTTTCGCTTTGATGGGCGAGACGATGAAGTTCTTCAAAATTCCACTCGATTTGCTTTGATGCCGAATCGATGAAAGATAAACTTTCCCACCTCCTCATCAGAGATCGGTCCAATGATTGAGTAATTTATGGCACAGCATCCTATATAAAGAAGCAGGGTCAACTCCTCCCCACTCATAAAGTGTGTCACTCGAAAAGAGGGTTAGAGGTCGAATCTCGGTAGCAATCTTGTGGGCAGGGGAGGGGGAGGGGTTAGTTGCATGCAAGTGATATGCCTGGAAGGAGTAAATTGCTCCGTTCGCAACTACCCTGGCGGAGATGGATGAGCTCTTTTCCGGGCAGATTTATTGGATATCCGTCGTGGTGGCCCCTGGCCCGAGCGATCTCGAGCAATAGATGGTGTGGGAAGATAATAAATTTATCTAATAAACCCATCAATCAGAACCGGGTGGTGGCACTTTGTCGGGCCAGCTAATCTAATCCGTCCGGTGGCTTCCGGAAGGTGTGGGTGACCTACGAGAGGGAAGAAGGTGCATTGAACATATTATGGTGAAGATATTGGTGTAATTTGGTTTGTGTCTACACCCAAACGAAAAATATATCTCAAAATCTGCAACAGTGGATTTGCTGCAAAAAATGTTATATTTTATTACATTTTATGCAGCAAGCCCATAGATCACTTTTGCCCGCGTGTAAATACGTCAGCGATCTGCAGTTCTCACCAACACATAGAATGCTGGCGCGTCCCCGAGCAACATTCTAGTGAGAACATTATGTTCGCGATCTGTCTCTCACCATTCATCAAGCGTCCATGGCGCGGTGGTAGCGTGTCGGATCAGCAACCTAGAAGTTGATGGTTCAATCCTCGTTCTGTTAAGATTTTTTTTCTGCAATACAATCAATCTGCCGTCGGTAATGTCGATAATTGTCGGTAACGGGCAAAAATGTCATACCCCTATATCGCAAAAAATGCATGAGGACAGATTTCATGCAGATTCTGATATACTTTCATGCCGCTATGTATCACAATCATGCGACCGCCGGTTGGGTGTAAGTTTGCAATTTAAATCTTATTTGATGTACCTTTCTTAAACTCCTAAATTTCTTTTGCTTTCAGAGATGGGTAATTCTCTTCCAACTCACACGAAATCGGGAAAAGTTGCCCCGACCCCTCTTAGATTTGCGTGAAACTTTATCCTAAGGGATAACTTTTGTCCCTGATCACGAATCCGAGGTCCATTTTTTTATATCTCGTGACGGAGGGGCGGTACGACCCTTTCCATTTTTGAACATGCGAAAAAAGAGGTGTTTTTCAATAATTTGCAGCCTGAAACGGTGATGAGGTAGAAATTTGGTGTCAAAGGGACTTTTATGTAAAATTGGACGCTTTGATGGCGTACTTAAAATTCAGAAAAAACGTATTTTTCATCGAAAAAAACACTGATTTTTTTAAAACCCTTTCCGCTTTCTGTTACTCGACTGTAAATTTTTTTGGAACATGTCATTTTAAGGGAAATTTAATGTACTTTTCGAATCTACATTGACCCATTTTCAAAACTTTTTTTCGTAAAATCGCGATAACTCATGACGTTTATAAGCAAACCTCTTTTGTTCATAAATCAATTTTTTTGTAATTTCTTTTCCACCATTTTTTTGAACATTGTTACACTCTAAAAAATAACCCTGCAAAGTTAGCAAAAAAAATAAATATTAAGATTTTAAATTTTGTTCTAAATGAAAAAATGACCCTTTCTGGGTCAATGTAGATTCGAAAAGTACATTAAATTTCCCTCAAAATGACATGTTCCAAAAAAATTACAGGCAAGTAACGGAAAATGGGAGAATTTTTAAAACTTTTTTAGTGTTTTTTTCGATGGAAAATACGTTTTTTTCGGAATTTTAAGTACGCCATCAAATCGGGCGTCCAATTATACATAGGGGAAAGTGGGGCAAGTGTAACAAGCTAAGGAAATGCTCGTTATAACCCATTAAAAACGTTAAAAAATCTGTCGGATTTTTTTATAATCATCTTATTCCAGGTCTTGACTAAGACTTTGATAGAACAAGTTTTTAAAAAATCATGTTTTCAATGTAAAATAAATGATTTTTATTTTTTTTATTTTCCGTACGCTCTACTCAACTAGTGGGGCATGACGAACAACCCGTTGGGGCAAGAGGCACAATGCATGAAACAACATGTTAATTTGCTAACAATTGAACTGTTATCACTAAGATACATCAGATTAGAATGTATATGAAACGTTTCTTTCATTTTAAAGATTCAATAATAATATTTTATTAATAATTTGGTCATTTTACGAAAAAAAATATTACTAAGATGAAATTTCATAATATCACTAAACTTTGTATGGACATTTTTTCAACAACTGTTCATCAGTTTTTAAGTACTTTTATGTGTTAATGCAGCAATTCATATTTTTTCCATACTCAAAATCCATATGGTACACTTGCCCACCTGAACAATATTTTTTGAAAGCTTTTAACAAAAATAACCAAAAGTTAAATCATACTTTGGAATAGGTGCAAGTCATTGGTAGGGACACTACTGATCTAGGAAAAATAGCATTTTGATAAAATGAGCCTTAAAACGATCCCTAAGCCTTATTTTGTATTTTCCACATAATATAAGAAAACAAAGATTTTGGAAAAAAAAACTTCATCAAATCTTATGCCTCGTGGCGTTTACGTCGTTTTGACGGTTATGTGGTAGTAGAATCAGCTAATTGCATTGCTAGCAACAATTCCTCATACTGGAATTAATCAAAATTGTAAAAATTACGGCCGTACGAGCGATTGTTCCTCTTGCCCACCTACCCCTAAAAGTCCCTTTGTGTGTGTGTGTGTGTGTGTGTGTGCAACCAACCAAACGGGACCACGCGGTCACTTCTTACAAATTGAGTTGTTTCCATGTATTTTTTGATCTACATTCTATACATGCAAATAACTCGCATAGGCATTTGGAAGGTGTTAGCTCTGCCGAGCTTCGGTGACCCATTTCTACGCTGGCTAGCCGAGCGCGAGGTACTTCAGCTTTATCGACAGGCCCCGCCCTGAAGAACGTTTGCACCAATCGGGTTCAAACGTTACACAGCAAAAAATCCGATGGTAAAATCGCATGCAAAAGCATGCACATCACCTTCGTCAAAAAAGACACTTAATATTACACACTGCATGTACAATTTTTGTAAACACAA
Source organism: Culex pipiens pallens (assembly GCF_016801865.2). Classification (NCBI taxonomy): domain Eukaryota; kingdom Metazoa; phylum Arthropoda; class Insecta; order Diptera; family Culicidae; genus Culex; species Culex pipiens. Next base: position 156,402,514 of record NC_068938.1, read on the forward strand.
AAAAAGTTGCAGCCGACGGGATTCAAACCCAGCACCATCAGTAAGGACTGGCGCCTTAGCCCGCTCGGCCATCAGACCGATGAAAAATGGGAAGGATAAACGTATATATGAGCTTGACATTTCGGTCAAGTAGGTTTCCCATACTGATGGGCTACATATTTCAGGGTGTAATATTACACAGAATTTCATAAAATAATGCAAAATTTATTTTACACCCAGGCCTTTTACACGAAGCTGGATCACCACTTTATTTGCTGTGTATTTAGAACTTCCGAACCCTTGTCAAATGGACAAGGACCCAGCGCGTATATAGTTTGATAGTATAACAGTATTCCTAATTCCATTCATAGCTCACCAAGCCGTGATGGCCTAGTGGTTAGCATTTTTGCTTACCAATCCAAAGGACGGGGGATCGAACCCCGACTCGAGCGAGTTTGATTTTTCGTTCATGTTCAGAGTTTCAAGTTTTATAATTCCTATACTTTCTCGTTGGGAGTAGATGGGAATCGAACCCAGGACCATTCGCTTACAAAGCGAACACCTACCCCTAAAAGTCCCTTTGACACCAAATTTCTATCTCATCACCGTTTCAGGCTGCAAATTATTGAAAAACGCCTCTTTTTCGCATACTCAAAAATGGAATGGGTCGTCTCTCCGTCACGAGATATCAAAAACGGACCGGATTCATGATCAGGGACAAAAGTTACCCCTTAGGACAATGTTTCACGCAAATCGAAGAGGGATTGGGGCAACTTTTCCCGATTTTGTATGAGTTGGTAGCCAATTAATTTTTTTTTGAAAATTTGTTTTTTTTAAATAATTTTTTTTAACCCTCTGATTTTTCGGGCCGACTTTGAAAATCAAAAATTTTTATATACGTGAACAATTTAATAAAATTAATTGAATAGAGTTATGTGCCCATATCATGCAATATCATGCGGGAAGGTTTCTAAATTACTATCGAATCTAGCCTACTCATTATGTACACAGTAAAAAATTGTGTAAATTGGAAAGCTGTAATTTTGGAAGGTTGAAAATTACCTCTTTTATGATGTAATTTTACCTCAATTTAGACTGAAAAAGTGACATTGCAACAGAAAAGTAGTAAAATTACACATGTTCAGTGGTAAAATAACACATTTTTTCTTACATTAAAAAATGTACCCCTTCCCAGATGTAATATTACCATGATTTTTTTTACTGTGTACGCAAAATAATCAGAATACATATCAGAATTGATTTGTTTAAATAAGAACGGGTTTATTTCATTTTTTTAAAGAAGTTTGAATAGTTTTCCAAACTGACATTAAATAGGTTTTACATCAGCTATATGAGCTGATTTTTCAATTTTAATTTTAATTTTCAAAAGAAGTCCTGTTTTCATTTTTAAGCAATTCAACTTCTATAGTGTTTATCGCATTTTGTCATATCTTAGAAACTGAAAATAACAGAAGAACGTAAAATCAAATTTTGTCATCAGATGTTGTATTGGAATTTAAGAGACCGGCCCGTGGCTTAATGGCTCCCGCCTCATAAGCGGAAAGTCCAGGGTTCGATTCCCTACAGCTCTCCTTGAAATTATTCGACTATAATTGAACTTTGAATATGAACAAAAAACGCATGGAATCAGGTGGGATTCGAACTCACACCTTTGGATTGGTAGTCAGATGCTCTAGCCACTCGGCCACCGAGGGGTTGACACCCCTTGAGTGAATTAATCCGTAGTGGTGAAATAATGTCACAAGGTCATTTACTATATAATACAACAATCCCTTTCCCAACGATTCCCCTACACACACCACACACCATATTCTATAAATAACTCGAAGTGGTTGGTACGGTATGTCCCCACTTCTTCTTCTTCCCCTGATGATTCCATGAAATGTGGGTTCCGTTCATAGAATCTGTCTCTTGCGGTTAATGCAACGCAGTAGGCCGGGCCGCTTTAGTGAGTGTAATACATTTCGGGGGTTCTCGAAAGTACTGCAATCATTAATAATGACAAGAAAGAACTTGAGGCGTAATCTAACCATAAGTTCTTCCCGAATGCTTTCTTCGGACTGGCTGCGCTTGTGTTCGATTAGATTAGATAGATTAGATGTTGTATTGGAATTTAAAAATTTGACTGCATTTTGCGCTACTGAAAACTTCATGCGTGGTTTTCCCATGTTACGATCTAAATCACAATTTTCTTCCATCATTCCTCATAATCCTCATCGGGTGTGGACCATTATTTACACAAGTTATTCAGAAATGAAATATACTGAAACATATTTGGTTGGTTAAACTTGAGCACCCGTTGGTGAAACCAAACTAAAATATTATTACAAAATGTAATCAAATCAAATCCTCAATGTTTGGTAAGTTACTGAAAAAGTTTTTTTTTTTATTTAAAATTTTATACTTGTTTATTTAAGCCAAAATTGTTCAAAAATAGTATTAAAATATTTTACTAGTTTTGACTATCTTAACCTCGAATTATTCGATGTTTTGAAACAGAAAAATCGTGTAAATCCTTTTTTTTTTTTGCTAAATAAAGAGTCTAGAGCATAAACGGCTGAAATACAGTTACAGAAATTTGATACGTATATTTTCATTTTTTTTCATTTAATTACAAAATTTAAAATTTCTAAACCTCCAATCCTCGACTTCTTACCAAAATGCCACGCCATCTAAAGCTCTACCAAACTTTCCCGGAAAACTGCGCAGTTCGTGGTTGCTCTTTTTCTAGCCTCTCTAGTTAGGAGAGAGCGAACGCTCCCAGCAAATGGTGGTTAATTTTAATTGACATTCAATTAACGAACTCTTTTGTGTCCCTTTTGGCTGGCACGGTTTACGGTGTCTCGCCAAAAAACCGCAAGAGCGAATTTTGGTCAGCAGAGTTCGCCCAATGCGGTGCCGTTCAATTTGACACTTGATGGCAAATTGAAATTGGGATTTTAATATTAAATAAAAGAAAAAAGATATTGTTAATTCTTTTGTTGTGTTAATAAATTTAACAAAATCTGTTTTTTTTTTGCGCCTCAGTGTAATTCGTCACTTCGGTCACAGTCTTCACCAAGAAAACTTTATCCCGAACGACTGCAGCAGCAGTTTGGGAAAAGCACCTTCAACGAGCTGCTCTCCTTTCTGTACCACCATCTTAAACTTTCCCCGAGCGCTATTGAGTTATCTTGGTGGTGAGAAAGCCCTGCCCAAGAGCAGCCAGAATGAATATTTTATGAAAAAGCCATAAATTATGCCATAATTATGTCTTGGAAGGGAAGACAAGAAACGGAAATTTCACATCAGCACTTTTTGTGTTTCTTTTTGATTGAAGAGTTGGTTTTTTTTAGATAATTTCCTCATTTTTTCGAGCTATTTAAGAGCTTTTATGCATTTGTTATCAACCTGAAAAACTTTTTTTTATTTTATTGATTCTCGAAAGATAACAAAGCAGAGTGGATTCAACTTTCTTCCAACATTCATGACATCCCCAATTTCTGAGCTAATATTGAAATGAACCCTTTGACGTTCAAACTCTTTCACCAAGATTCTTCAAACAGCAAATTATTTTTTATTCTTTTAAACTCAGAGAAAATGGATTTTAATTATGCACAATCATGATTTTCGCTTTTTTTGTAACATAACCCAATGAACAATGCCGTGAGACTTTCCACCCTCCCGCACTTTCAAACAAGGGCAAACAATATTTTAAGCCGGGAAGGAAGGGCGCAAAAAGTCAGCTTGGCCGGAATTGAGTCAGGAAGAGATCAACTGCGGGGGGACTGTGATAGAGCAGAGCGAGTTCAAAATTAATGACCGGGCATAAACCGACTGCGGAGGAACACCAGGGCCGCGATTTTGCCCGGGTTAAAAAGTACGACTATCCCGCACCGACAATTACAGCTCGTTAGAGGTCGTAAATTTGTGCCCAGGGATGATGATGGTCAGCCTGGATGTGGCCATGTGTGCGATTTTGGGGGTTGATTGAGATGAAAATCAACAAAAAATAAAATAAGCTGAAATTTAAATTTTTATGATTTAAAATTTTTTATAAAGAAATAAAAACATATTCTTCTGATTTTTTCACAAGTCTATGACTCCACTGCCCATAGTTCACCCTGGATTCCCCACTGAGCTTTGGTACGCAGGTGAAACTGGTTGGGTTTTAATTAGCTGTACTCGCGCTGACCGTCACCACACTGGAGTCATTTGTTCGCAGGTGAATTTGGGATTCATGCCTCCCCCCCTTACCACGTAGGAAGGCTGCATTGTGTGGTGCGATAATCGTTAATAAGGGTGGAAATAAAAGTGCCACCGGTGGAGCAAAAACTGAAAAAGTTTGCAAGGGATTTTTTTCAAGCAGTGCGTTCCTGAAAAATGAGACCAGTTTTTTTCTATTTCAGGTATTAACTTGCAACTTTATTTAGGTATTCAGTTATTCTTTGAAAATGGAAAGAAAAAAATTTGCTTGTTTGCTATGTTTATATATCAATACTTGGAAGACGATATTCGAAGATAAACGACAACTGAAAGTATCAAGTGGTTAAGAAGTGAAAAAAAAATCTCCAGATCACAGACGGGATTCGAACCCGTACCACCCACGTCTCTAGCGGGGTACTCTATCCTTAAGCCACCGTGATACTTGGGATTAGCTTAATTTATTTATTTAATCACCGCCTCCATTAAGGGTAGAGTACCCCGCTAGAGACGTGGGTGGTACGAGTTCGAATCCCGTCTGTGATCTGCTGATTTTTTTTTTCGCTTCTTAACCACTTGATACTTTCAGTTGTCGTTTATCTTCGAATATCGTCTTCCAAGTAAAAAAAGAGTCATGGCCTAACTTAGGGTCAACAATAAAAAAGTGTATATCAATATTTTTGTAATTATCTGCTCTACAACTTTGTAAAACATTGTTTCACTCTTAAAAAATAACCCCCACGAAATTTTAAAATGAAAAATTTTGTTCTAAATGAAAAAATGACCCTTGTGGGTCAAATGTTCCAACATTTTTTACAGTTGAGTAACGGAAAATGGCAGAGTTTTTAAAACTTTTTTAATGTTTTTTTCGATGAAAAATACGTTTTTTTTCGATGAAAAATACGTTTTTTTCAGAATTTTGAGTACGTCATCAAATCGGGCCAGAGCAACTTTTTTTTTGAAGATTATTTTTCGATTTTATGGGATATTTGTTCAAAAAAGTCACAGAAAATCGGTGCATTCATGTTGATATCACTCAAACTTCTTATGAATATGCCTTGGGGACTCTAACCAACTATATTTGACCCATATTTGACCTCCACAAAAAAAATCTAATCAAATTTACCAGGTTTCTAGCATTCTATGAAATTACTCCAAAATCCAAGCTGGAAACCTCGATACGACCGAAAATAAATCTTTTCTTTGTACAATTTGGCATGAAAATACATCAACACATTGCCCGGATATGAATTTGAGCTTCAACAAGTGAAAACATGGATTATTTAATAAATAAGGTGTGCATTCAATCCTTTGCCACATCACACTATTACATTTTAAAACATTCAATACACAGAAAAAAAAAGTTGAACTTTGGAATGTTGAAAATTTGGTAGGTTGAATATTACCTCTTTATTTGTGCAATATTACATAAAAAATGTGTAAAAATGTGAACCTGATGAATATTTATCAAAAACAGATGAAAATTAATCATTTTCTGTGTTAAAATTTATCATTTATTTTGCCACAAAATCTGTCACCATTTCCTGATGAATATTACCATCATTTTTTTTTCTGTGTAATCAATCACATTGTAGAGAACAGTTTTCTGAACAAGTTTCATCAAATAGAATCAGTTTTGGTTCAATATAAGCAGAGATATGTCGAATTTCCTGAAATAAATAGTGCCATTCTCCAAAATTTCTTAATTCAATTACCTTTTACATGATGGGCACTGCCTACTAAGACATTTTTTATGATGATAATGTTTTATTGAAACATTGAAATTGTAACAAGTTTTGACGAAATTCATGGATTTTTTTCTATAGCGTTTATTACAAAACTCAGTAGGCAGTGCCCATCATGTGAAAGGTAATTTAATTAAGAAATTTTGGAGAAAGGCACTATTTATTTCAGGAAATTGGGCATATCTCTGCTTATATTGAACCAAAACTGATACTTTTTTATGGAACTTGTTCAGAAAACTGTTCTCTACAATGTGATGAATTCTAAAATGTTTTAAAATGTAATAGTGTGATGTGGCAGAGGATTAAAAAATAATTTTCGGAACCTATTGAATAATAAACAGCTTATTTATTAAATATTCCATGTTTTGCATTGTTTGATGTTTAAATTCGTATCCGGGCAATGTGTTATTGTATTTTCATGACAAATTGTACAAAGAAAAGGTTTATTTTCGGTCGTATCGGGGTTTCCAGCTTGGATTTTGGAGTAATTTCAAAGAATGCTAGAAATCTGGTAAATTTGGTTCGATTTTTTTTTTGTGGAGGTCAAATATGGGTCAAATATAGTTGGTTAGAGTCCCCAAGGCATGTTCATAAGAAGTTTGCGTGATATCAACATGAATGCACCGATTTTCTGTGACTTTTTTGAACAAATATCCCATAAAATCGAAAAATAATCTTCAAAAAAAAAGTTGCTCTAGACCCCCCGACGAAATATTTCGGTATACCCCGCAAAATGTCGGGAAAGAGCCCTTCTTTCACGGTGCCAAATATCAGACATACCGAATTTTTTATCATTAGTTTGTTCTAAAAAACACACCGTGCGGGCATCTAATTTTACATAAAAGTCCCTTTGACACCAAATTTCTATTTCACCGTTTCAGGCTGCAAATTATTTAAAAACACCTCTTTTTTCGCATGTTCAAAAATGGAAGGGGTCGTACCGCCCCTCCGTCACGAGATATCAAAAAACGAACCTCAAATTGAAGAGGGGTCGAGGCAACTTTTCCCGATTTCGTGTGAGTTGGTAGAGAATTACCCAAATTGTTTTGAGATTTGATCGGTTTTTGACAATTTTGACGTTTGTACTCTCTTCAAAAAAAAAAAAAATAAAATAAATAAAATAAACGATGAAATAATTTTTAATTGCATTTGTTTAGCAGAGCTGCTCCTTTCTGCCCCATCATTTCACATGGTTGCCATGGTTGACTTTTTTCACAAAAAAAATGTAAGATTTTCGTCGATATCGCAAAAAACACTTTTTAAAAAAAATCATAACTCCCCGCTATTTCAACCGATTTTAGCTGTCTTGTACGCAAATGAAAGGCATTAAGTTGGCCTTTAAAAAAAATAGTAAGAAGTTTCAAAAATCAAATCTAACATATGAAAGGTCGTATGAAATTTTGACGGTGTCTGGACCAAAGAGCCTGTTTCTGGAATTTTTTGTAATTGAAAGACGCAACTTTTGGTACCCAAACATGTATAGGTCAGCGCTGAATTTTTTAAGTTATTATGTTTTTTTCCCGTTTTCGTCATTTTCCCATTTGTGAGCGCGGCGCGTCGAAAAACACGGATTTTATTTAAAAAAAAAATCATATCTCAGAATCTTGTTCATGAACTCCTCACATTTTAAGTATGTTATGTAAAATTGTCCGAGGAATCCGATAAAAATATTTCCAGACATAGGCTCTTTGACCCAGACACCGTCAAAATGGCATTTTAAAGTTTCATACGACCTTTTCATATGTTAGACTAGATTTTTGAAACTTCTTACTATTTTTCTTTGAAAGGCCAACTTATCACCTTTCATTCGTATAAGGCATCTAAAATCGGTTGAAATGGCGGGGAGTTATGATTTTTTGAAAAAAGTGGTTTTTGCGAAAATTGACGAAAATGGCAATTTTTCGGACTACCCTAACACGGCGTAGGTCACCCTAATGGCCAAACAAAAAATACGGGTCTAATTATTTCGGCCAGGGAACCCCCAATAAAATTTGAGCCCGATCCCAGTACTTCTATTTTTTTTCATGCTATTTTCGTGGGGAATTGCTGTATAGCAAACTTTGAGCACCGCTGCCTTTTGACCTCTAAGTTAACAAGACAAATTTTTTGATCTTAATTTTGATATATTTAGATTCCTGGAAGAATTTCACATAAGTATGACGTATTTGAGAGTTCAATTTGGATTTAAATTAAAACAAAATCAAACAAGTGTCGGTGAATTTTTCCCGAGGCATACGCAAAAATTCTAAGTGTTAATATAGGTATTCGGTGCCCTCTCCCCGTGCCATACCTTCACACTTAGTAGACCCGGGAGGCGGAGTCTTGTCGCAAAAAGAACGATACACGCCTGTGGATCCGTTGACGAAACCGCAAGGTTTTAAGAGGGCCACATTATAAGGTGTTACGTCAATTCCATTTTTTTTCCGTCGGTGAATTTGAAAAAACGCGTCGAAATTCATCAATGTTAATTATGAAACTTGAAGCATTTTTAGATTGTTTATGTTTTTCACCTCGAATTACAACGTTCGTTTTACCCCACTTCCCTTAGTTAAAGAGAATCATGTGTTGATTGAGGTCATCTTTATGTATTGACAAAAAAACGTTGAAACTTTATTCTGGGCAACACGACAGGAATGTTGTCGAATGTTGAGCGAATTGAAATCTCTTGAGATAACGATTTTTTAAGCTTGCTGATGCAGAATTTAGCTACCACGCAATGCATTTTGCCTAAAAATGAACAAGCACATCGTTCCATGTTTACCTGACACCATGCGCCAGGTACATTTCCACTCAAAATGCATCGCGTGGTACGTAAATTCTGCAACTGCAAGCTTACAAAATCGTTATATCAAGAGATTTCAACTCACCCAACATTCGAAAAATTGATTCTTATGCAAAATCTCCTGGGTAACTCGATGGTGACTTTTAATTCAAAATTTAATCGCATTTATATTGAGAAAACTGCGAGTAAAGTTTTCAATTGCGCAAAATGCATCAAAGTTTGATTCCAATCGAAAATATGATGAAGCCATTCTATTCAGCGTCCAATTTCCTTTAAAAATAGCTGTCGAGTTTTGCTCTATCATTTTTTGTTTCCGAGGTATGGCCATTTGAAAAAAGAGGTTTTTTGAAAAAAATGACGGAAATTGGGATTCTTACTTGTTTTCATAGTATCAATAGCTCCACAAAATTTGAGCTTTATCAGAAAAAGTCGATTCCAAATTTGTACTTTTTGGTGTACAGTTAAGGCGAAATTACTCATCTGAAAATGGTTTGAAAACAATCAAAAAATGGATTGATTTAAAAAAAAAATGGTATCTCTTTCAATAAGTCTTATTAGGGGAGCATAGGTGAAATAGAACAACACAAATAGTTAAGACTAGAAGACCATTTTATTATTATTTCAGAAAATGTTCAAACTACAGTTTTGAATTTTTATTTAAATACAAGCCTTACCCGACAAACTTCGTTCTGCCTTTTTTCGTTTGTTGACGTTTTTTGCTTTTTTGCTTATTCAGCCTTCTGTGATTAAAAATTGATGTTACGTAACTTTCTCCATACAATTTGCCGATGCTCCGGAATCGGTTCCAGAGTGGCCAAAGTGTCAATTAGTTAGCATATAAACCTTCCTTGGGCTTGTACGAACCCAACGCAACAAAGAGCACCTCGATCCGACGCTCCGTATTGAACTGATTCGCGTTCGAACAAAACCGTCGAAATTTTTTATATATAGATATATTTTGCGGAAAAAAAACTTGAGTTTTGCACGATCTTTTTAAAAAAAGATGTTTTAATTCATTAGAAAACAGACACCATAAAATTATCATTATTCTATGTTATCATCAAAATTAAGTATATTTTTTCAACTTTCTTCTGTAACACAAAGGATAGCACAAAGGTAACACAAAGATCTGTAAAACAAATCGATACTCGTTCTAAAATTTGATACACAATTTGGAATTCGTATGAGCATATAAAATCGGTTGCCCCTTCTCAATCCAATTCGTGGTTTTAGACTCGTAAATGTTTTTTTATGAATTTGTTTCCATCTTGATAAAGTTTTATTTTTTTGTGCAATTTTTTATCTAGGTATCTAACTGCAGTTGACATGTTCTCTTTTTAACCCGGTATTATTTCATGTGCATAGTTCACCTGGCTGGTTCATTAATATTCAACCATTGAACTTTGAGCTAATTCGACACGTTCCCGTTCTTTCACAGTGCAAACTATTACACCCATCCCTCAAAACACACTATCCGATGACCAAACAAAAAGGCCAGTTGCTGCCCCAGTCACGTGGAAAAGAGGGTGTGAGTGTGGCCAGGACTCGACAGGTTAGCAACCGATCCGTGAAACCTTTTATGTGTATGCAAAAGCCAAAATTAACGCGATATCCCGAAAGCAGCTGCAAACAATGTATGCCCGGGTTTGTGCGTTCAAATATCACCATATATTCAGTCTATTGCAGTGCTTTGGTGGTTCGGTGGGGCGATGCGTCGGTCGTTGGTATCTCTGAGTTGCTGGGCATAGCTACTCAATGACCCATAAACATAATTGCATCTGGGATGATCCGGCTTAGCGGGGTTCTGCGAGCGGCCAACGAGCCACGAACCCTTGGTCCAACAGCACGTACGTGAGCCACGGCCATATCCGTTAGGCCTGTGGGAAAATGCAATGAGCATGGGTGGGGGTGTTGAGGGACAAGATTTGTTTAATAAATTGAAATTAGAAAAAAAATTGAAACAAATTCTATAGCAATACGAAAATTAGAACGACTGCGGAAAAAAAATATTTGAAATGGCCAAAAACGGGATTAAAATCTTAGCGAAAGAGAATATGATAATATGTGAACAAGATATAAATGAACAGAAAAATAGCATAGAAAGGTACAAAATTAAGAACAGGCAAAGCGAAAGGATTCGTCTTAGAAGGACGACTTAATTCAAAGAAATTATTTAAAAAAATGATTTGACGGCAAAATAAATAAAAAGATTCAAGCAAAACTACTTTCATTTTTTTTCTTTTATTAAAATTTAAGTCATTCTCCATATTTTTCTCTTAAATTGATTTAAATAACATTTATTTGTTAAAACAAACTGAAACCTTTCGATTTTCATTAACTAAGTATGTGTCCAACATTTTATCAAAACGTAAAGCTACAATTTGAGTAACAACTCTTCATCATCGCTGCGGTAGCAAATTATGGGCCAGATATTATTTAATTGTTCACAAGTGATTGAATTTAAATTCGATAAATGATCGTGTGTGGACGAGATCAACAAAATAAACAAGTTAAAAAAAATAAAAAAAATGATAATGTAATGTATGATAATGATAATGTATGTTCATAGTATTTTTATTGTTGGAAGTTTTCTGAGATATTAACATTTTCTGATTCGGATGATACTTTATGTGTTTCTTTTCTATAACCAAAAAGTCATTTTGCATCATAAGTTCATCCATACAAGCCTCCATACAATTTTGGCAACCGTCTAAACACAAATCTTGAATCTAAAGAAGGGACAAGGTTTTACGTTCTGCTTAGAACAAAAAAAAATCCTTTTTTTAATTGAACATATTTCACAAAAATTAAACTGCGCCATAAAACTATTTTTGAAAATTTTTACTTTTGAATATGTTTTGATGACAAAAATGCAACTTTTTGAGCCATACCACAAGTTAAGTTGATCCAAACTCATTTAGCAGTGTGGCCAATTAAAAAAAAAAAAACAAGATTATTGAAAAAAAATAGATATTTTTAAAAAGAAATATTTTGCGCAATTTTTGATTTTTTTTGTGTCCAATTTAAAAATGGGTTAATTTTTTTAAAGTGTAACTATTTGTTTATGGAATGTTCTAAGCAGCTTTTTTTCCATGGTGTCAACCAAAATCTAACTTTGTTGGATGACGTTTTTAGGGCTTTGGTGTTTTAAGCAAAATTATAAGTAAAAAAATAATGAAAGTTTGTTCAAATGAAAAATTTCTTGAATTAAACGAGCTATACGCAATTTTTGCAAAAAAAAACTTGTTGAAAATGCCTTTTTTGCAGATAACACAAAATATTAGCAGAGTTGTTTAAAACATAAAACTACAAATTTTTGCCGAAGACAGCAAACTGTTTTAAGCCTTAATAGTTAAATTATATTTGTTTTCAAAACGGCGCATTTTGCCACAAAATCAAACAAAGCTTCAGAAAAGATACAATTTCAAATATATTTCATGAAAATATATCCGTGTAAGTCGGTGTATGTTTTTTGACGTTTAAATTTGAATATGATTGTTTATAATCCCAATTGCCAATTTTTCACGGAATCATATTGTAAACGAGTTAATTGGTATTTACATGGGTTTTTTTTAATTGATGTTTATGGTAAAAACATTCTTTATAAAAAACATCACGACTAACATTCAAAAATGACCAAACTGTACGAAAAATACGTTTTCAATCTATTTAGACATTGCTACAATAATTTGCACCACAATATTTTATCCTGTTGGCTTCTTGAAGTTGGTTATAATCGTTTAAAAAACAATAAATGTCAAAAGTATATGAGTAAAAACCTGATTAAGATTCTCAAACTAGCCATATTGTTTATTGTTGAACACAAAAAAAACGATTTTCACTGTTTATAGTTATGTTTTCTTTATTTTCCTGAAATATGGAATTTTTTTTTATAAAGATGAAGTTAATTTTGTAATTTTGTAATGTTTCGATGAAGGCATTTTTGTAACTACACCATATTCTTGATTTACACAACAAAATGGGGGTGTTTAATTCGAGAATCGTTTAAAAAAAGAATGTCCATGACTTAAATTGAGAATATGACTTAAATTAAGAATCTTTGGGATTTCGTAATTTGTCGGAGAATTTTCAAAATGTATCAATAGTATTTTGTTCAGTCATGTTATAAAAACATTTTAGCATGGTTTTGGAACACCTGGGATGTTCTAGTCCATCCGAAACTTCCGGAAATTTTGTGCAGCAGGCAAACCGAAGAAACAAGTTGAAACTTCAAAATTTTGACAACGGATCCTACCCAGAGTGCTTCAGTGAGTGCGGTAGGCTACAGTGCATTGTTGTAACAACTTATTGGGATGATCTGGGACATCCAAGGACTCCCTGGAGTTAAGATCTGTGGGTCTACCGCCGCAACAAGCAAGAGGTTGACGGATTTTGACCCCGGAACATATCCGCATAGCTTCAGTGAGCATGGTAGACTACGTTGCTGATGAGTAGGAATGTCCTGGGGCATCCAAGGACTCCCTGGAGTTAAGATCTGTGGGTCTACCACCGTAACAAGCAAGAGGTCGACGGATTTTGACTCCGGGATATACCCGCATAGCTTCAGTGAGCATGGTAGACTACTTTGCTGATGAGTAGGAATGTCCTGGGTCATCCAAGGACTCCCTGGAGTTAAGATCTGAGGGTCTACCACCGTAACAAGCAAGAGGTCGACGGATTTTGACTCCGGAATATACCCGCATAGCTTCAGTGAGTATGGTAGACTACTTTGCTGATGTTCTAGGATGTACTAGGTCGTCCAAGGACTCCCTGATGTTAAGATCTGAGGGTCTACCGCCGTAACAAGCCAGAGGTCGACGGTTTTTGACCCCGGGACTCACTCGCATAGCTTCAGTGAGCATGGTAGACTACTTTGCTGATGAGTAGGAATGTCCTGGGTCATCCAAGGACTCCCTGGAGTTAAGATCTGAGGGTCTACCACCGTAACAAGCAAGAGGTCGACGGATTTTGACCCCGGAACATATCCGCATAGCTTCAGTGAGTATGGTAGACTACTTTGCTGATGAGTAGGAATGTCCTGGGTCATCCAAGGACTCTCTGGAGTTAAGATCTGTGGGTCTACCACCGTAACAAGCAAGAGGTCGACGGATTTTGACTCCGGAATATACCCGCATAGCTTCAGTGAGCATGGTAGACAACCTTGCTGATCTGTTGGGATGTACTGGGTCATCCAAGGACTCCCTGGAGTTAAGATCTGAGGGTCTACCACCGTAACAAGCAAGAGGTCGACGGATTTTGACTCCGGAATATACCCGCATAGCTTTAGTGAGCATGGTAGACTACTTTGCTGATCTGTTGGGATGTACTGGGTCATCCAAGGACTCCCTGGAGTTAAGATATGTGGGTCTACTACCGTAACAAGCAAGAGATCGACGGATTTTGACATACCGGCACCCCTGGGACATACCGGCATAGCTTCAGAGCGTATGGTAGACAACTTTGCTGATGTGTTGGGCTGACTTGGGTCATCCAAGGACTCCCTGGAGTTAAGATCTGGTGGTCTATCATATCTCCAGGGAGTCCTTGGATGACCCAGAACATCTCAACACATCAGCAAATTAGTCTATCATACTCACTGAAGCTATGCGAGTGAGTCCCGGGGTCAAAAACCGTCGACCTCTGGCTTGTTACGGCGGTAGACCCTCAGATCTTAACATCAGGGAGTCCTTGGACGACCTAGTACATCCTAGAACATCAGCAATGTAGTCTACCATACGCTCTGAAGCTATGCGGGTATGTCCCGGGGTCAAAATCCGTCGACCTTTTGCTTGTTACGGCGGTAGACCCTCAGATCTTAACTCCAGAGAGTCCTTGGATGACCCAAGTCAGCCCAACACATCAGCAAAGTAGTCTACCATACTCACTGAAGCTATGCGGGTATATTCCGGGGTCAAAATCCGTCGACCTCTTGCTTGTTACGGTGGTAGACCCACAGATCTTAACTCCAGGGAGTCCTTGGATGACCCAGTACATCCCAACAGATCAGCAAAGTAGTCTACCATGCTCACTGAAGCTATGCGGGTATATTCCGGAGTCAAAATCCGTCGACCTCTTGCTTGTTACGGTGGTAGACCCACAGATCTTAACTCCAGGGAGTCCTTGGATGACCCAGGACATTCCTACTCATCAGCAAAGTAGTCTACCATACTCACTGAAGCTATGCGGGTATGTTCCGGGGTCAAAATCCGTCGACCTCTTGCTTGTTACGGTGATAGACCCACAGATCTTAACTCCCGGGAGTCCTTGGATGCTCCATGACATCCCTACACATCAGCAAAGTAGTCTACCATACTCACTGAAGCTATGCGGATATGTTCCGGGGTCAAAATCCGTCGACCTCTTGCTTGTTGCGATGGTAGACCCTCAGATCTTAACTCCAGGGAGTCCTTGGATGACCCAGGACATTCCTACTCATCAGCAAAGTAGTCTACCATACTCACTGAAGCTATGCGGATATGTTCCGGGGTCAAAATCCGTCGACCTCTTGCTTGTTACGGTGGTAGACCCACAGATCTTAACTCCAGGGAGTCCTTGGATGCTCCATGACATCCCTACACATCAGCAAAGTAGTCTACCATACTCACTGAAGCTATGCGGATATGTTCCGGGGTCAAAATCCGTCGACCTCTTGCTTGTTGCGGTGGTAGACCCTCAGATCTTAACTCCAGGGAGTCCTTGGATGACCCAGGACATTCCTACTCATCAGCAAAGTAGTCTACCATACTCACTGAAGCTATGCGGATATGTTCCGGGGTCAAAATCCGTCGACCTCTTGCTTGTTACGGTGGTAACCCCACAGATCATAACTCCAGGGAGTCCTTGGATGCTCCATGACATCCCTACACATCAACAAAGTAGTCTACCATACTCACTGAAGCTATGCGGATATGTTCCGGGGTCAAAATCCGTCGACCTCTTGCTTGTTGCGGTGGTAGACCCACAGATCTTAACTCCAGGGAGTCCTTGGATGACCCAGGACATTCCTACTCATCAGCAAAGTAGTCTACCATACTCACTGAAGCTATGCGGATATGTTCCGGGGTCAAAATCCGTCGACCTCTTGCTTGTTACGGTGGTAGACCCACAGATCTTAACTCCAGGGAGTCCTTGGATGACCCAGTACATCCCAACAGATCAGCAAGGTTGTCTACCATGCTCACTGAAGCTATGCGGATATGTTCCGGGGTCAAAATCCGTCGACCTCTTGCTTGTTGCGGCGGTAGACCCACAGATCTTAACTCCAGGGAGTCCTTGGATGTCCCAGATCATCCCAATAAGTTGTTACAGCAATGCACTGTAGCCTACCGCACTCACTGAAGCACTCTGGGAAGGATCCGTTGTCAAAATTTTGAAGTTTCAACTTGTTTCTTCGGTTAGCCTGCTGCACAAAATTTCCGGAAGTTTCGGATGGACTAGAACATCCCAGGTGTTCCAAAACCATGCTAAAATGTTTTTATAACATAACTAAACCAAATACAATTGATACATGATGAAAATTCTCCGACAAATTACGAAATCCCAAAGATTCTTAATTTAAGTCATATTCTCAATTTAAGTCATGGACATTCTCATTTTAAGTCATGACTTAAAAAAAGTTGCGTAAATCGAGAATCGTTTAAAAAAAGGTGACTTAAAAAAAGAATATGGTGTATTTATATGGGTCATTCCATCTGAAGCGGAACAGCACTTGAAAATTGCCATCTCCGATTCTGCTCAAATTTGGCAGAGCTGTTGAGACTATCAAAACATGCAAAAATCCCGAATTTCATCCAAATCGGACCACCCCCTCCATTTTTGTACCCTCCCAAAAAATCGCGATTTTTTTGGCGATTTTTGAGCAAAACCCCTATCTTCAAACAACGATAACTCAGGAACCGCAAATCTTAGAGGGGCGGTCTTCGACTCAATTTTGAAGGAAATTGACGTAGAATCCATTTCCGTGATCAAAGTTTAGATTAAAATTTGGTTTCTACCTGTATTGCGCAATTAAAAACTTTAAATTGCCGTATCTCAAAACAGCCCTATTTATCTTTTAAATTTGACCTCACCATCGTATTCCCCAGCCAATTTTACATAAGAATCACTTATCGACAGAAAGGAATATGTTTCGTTCCAGAGATATCGAATTTTAAAGTTTTGAGTATTTGAGATTACCTAAATTAGCTACACTCGCCGCATCTGCTAGAAGCACTCAGTCGTGCTGATCAATAATTACTACCTGGTGTTCTGTATGATGAATTATTTTTATATTTTTATACGATTTTGAGGCAATCAATACCTTGAACAATCTATTTTTGTTTAAGAATTATTAATTGGGTAATTTTTAATGCACTGTTTTTCCTGATCTCTGTGTCATTGAACCATATGAAGTAAAATTTGAACTTTTAATATTTATTTGCAAATGCTACAGTGTTTTATCATTTTTATATTATTTTCATATTTTTCCTAATTCCTAATTTCTTCTTTTATTTAAAGCGAGAACAAATGTAGAGCTGGCTGTAGTAGATGAAATAATTCTCATGAGTTGCCTTGTGCGGTAGCGAAATAGTGCCATTCAGCAAAAACTCCAAAATCTGCCTTACGGTTTGAAAGAATGATCATATTAAAACGATTTTTATATTGTGAGCCAGTTTCATCTGAATAATTGATGATTTTTTTTTCAATTCTGGTACATTTAATTTCAAAAACAAAACCATATACTTCTGATACATGTGGACAGCAGCTGTATCGTCTTCCAAGATTTCGAAATGATTGACAAACAAAAGAAACAAAAACAAGAAATCAACACAACTGAATTTGATCTTAATCAGATTTTAAATCAGATTAACCTTACAGTTTTCTTACATTTTTCAGTTTTATACTTTCCAGAACTCCTCCTCCTTAGCACCTAAACTTTTTCTCGAGCTTGGGAGTTTAGGTGTTAATCATGCTTCACAAGAGTTTTATTCATGTTAATTCATAATTTTTAAAACGATAATGTATCGTACACTTTTTCTTAAGAAGTGTTACTTACAAGATCAATTGCTATTTCCTGCTAGCTCTGTGTGAATTCCATTCTGCCCTGTATTGCGTGTCGTTCTTGCTCTGTCCTGTGGGCTAGCACACAAATTCACCGTATACTTTTTTTTATTTAAGATTATACAGCAGTTTCCTACAGTGGTGTACATTCAATTTTTGCCTAATTTTCTAAAGATTATTTGGGATGAAATCTTATTTCAATAAATAACCAGGTAGCAGATATTGATCAGCGCGCCTGAGTGCTTCAAGCAGGTGCGGCGAATTAGGCTAATTTAGGTAATCTCAAATACTCAAAACTTTAAAATTCGATATCTCTGGAACAAAACATATTCCTTTCTGTCGATAAGTGATTCTTATGTAAAATTGGCCGGGGAATACGATGGTGAGGTCAAATTTAAAAAATAAATAGGGCTGTTTTGAGATACGGCCATTTAAAGTTTTCAATTGCGCAATACAGGTAGACAAAACACCTTAATCAAAATTCGGAAATGGATTCTACGTCCAATTTTCTTTAAAATTGAGTTTAAGACCGACCCTCTAAGATTTGTGGTTCCTGAGTTATTGTCATTTGAAGATAGGGGTTTTGCTCAAAAATTGCCAAAAAGTCGATTTTTTTGGGAGGGTACAAAAATGGAGGGGGTGGTCCGATTTGGATGAAATTCGGGATTTTTGCATGTTTTGATAGTCTCAACAGCTCTGCCAAATTTGAGCAGAATCGAAGATGGTAATTATCAAATTTGCATTTTTTCTTGCACACTTCAGGTGGAATGACCCATATGTAATATTTTGAAAGCAAAAAAAAAAGCCAAATAAGTTAATTTTTGTGTGAAAATTTAATGTCCTGGTTTGTATCCATCTTCAACTCAAGCCTTCATTCCATTAATTCAAAAAACATAAATGCTTCACTAGCAAAGACCCCACCTATGTTCACTAGACACATTGATAAAAAAAACTCCAGCCTTTACGCAACGATCCGTGGTCAGTGGAAAAGTGCTCGCACAAACCACCAACCTGAAACCCTGAATGGCACTGGTTTTCCACGGTATACCTGACCATGGCAGCTTAACCGTGGTGTGCTCACACGTGGTACCCCTCCTTCTCATCGGTGAGGCCGAGGTGAAAATCCATTATCCATATTGTTATCGATTCGATTATTTTATGCACCATGCTTCCCTTCCCACGAACCGGAACCGCTTGAAATTACCACGAAATTTCGGCATAAAACTATTCGCTCAGGATCCGCGGGAAATCGTGAACGTTTTCGAAATCCAACGAAAATGGATGTCAACTCCAGCGACTGCGCTAGAGGAAAAAGAAGAAAAGCCGAATTTCACTGACGATTAATTTCACTTTGGAAAACTATGCAGGGCCGTGTGGGCCCGGTGTGCATAATGGCGTTTTGGGTCCGTCCCCGATCGTTAAGATAGCGCGAGGAATTACCCTGCTAATGCGCACATAAATTCTCGTAAATTGGTCACTTTAGGGAGACTGCCCTGCTGGTTCCGGTGAGGGCGATTGTGCACGTGGAACTTTCCGAGCCATTTGAAATATTTGCACAGATTCCGAGCTAATAAAATGTATTCGGACGAAAGAATCCAAACTGCATATATGAGCAATGTCTGTAAACGGAATTGAAATTTTGCTGTTTTGTTGAGCGCAGAACAAATAATCCTTACCCTTTCCGCCAGTCTCCCCTCGGGGAGTGTGCATATCATAGAGCTCTGTTATTTAGATATCTGATTCGCAGACAGTGAAAGCTTTATCCTTAGCAAAACAACGATCTAACGGCGCAATTTGTTGTGAAGATCTGCTGTGCTAGGTATGATTCGCTGCGCTGCTATCGTGCTTGACTGTGTCGTTGAAGTCGCGGAGCTTGGGGAAAATGAAGGGATGAAGCGAAGGAACGTTTTCTAAACAACAAAACTGATCTAACATAATTATAACTTAAAAAACTTAATAATTTCAAGTAGGAATCTCGCAATCGAGAACGTCAAGGCAATGCTGTAGAGCGAATAATTTGATTTTGATTTAATTTCTTTTTTCTCAAAAGCTTAATTTCCCAAATTCCCAGTTTTTTTTTATTTTCGAGGTTTTTTGATATGTTTTAGGGGAAAAAAACCCGCAGCTTTTGAGCTATAGAGAAATATGGTCAAAAAATCTGCCACCTTGTTATGAATTTTTGAAAAATAGTGATTTTTGAAAAAAAAATCGAAATTTTATACCAAAAAAAAAAAATTACCTCATTTTTTTATGTAAAATTGAATTTGCAATCGAAAAGTACTTTACAGATTTTTTGATAAAGGGCTCCGTTTTCAAGATATAGCCACCGAAAGTTTTATTGTAACGAAATATTTGTAGTTTTTCGATTTTTTAAAATAGTGACCATGAGTGACCATTTCTGAAAATATTTTGTTTTAGGAGTTCAGAAAATTTGCCATGAAATTGTCTAAGAGTCATTGAAGATTGAACCTCTGGTTGCTGAGAAACAGCGGCTTAAAGAAAAAGAAACACGAAAATTGAAGTTTTCTAAGTCTCACCAAAACAACCCACCATTTTCTATTGTCGATATCTCAGCAACTAATGGTTTGATTTTCAATGTTGATGCATGAAACATTCGTGAAATTTGCTAATGTTTTCAAAAAAAATATTTTCTTTTTTTTAATCAAGACTAATATTTTAAAAGTACGTAATATTTTTTGTTTGTTTGTTTATTTATTAGTAGCGTAAGGGAAACCCTTTTTGATTGCTACTTTCGTATTTGTCGCAGTAATACAACTTTACTTAAAAACTATTCCAAAACGCGAGACACTTCCCATGAAAACCTGCTTCCGTTCTCGATCGCTTTACCTCCGTTGGCAGCATGTTCCAGTTTACCACGCCTCGTACAAACAGTGAACTAGCGTAGGTTGCTGTGTTGTTGCGCGGGATAATCAAGTTTGCCAAACGACGACCCCGGAACGGTATCAGCTTCTGGAACAGTGCAGGTGGAGAGTGCGTGTTGATCAGCTTGTGTAGGAAGATGCAGGAGCGATGGGCGTAGAGGTGGTCCAGCGGGCATCCCAGGAGATTTGCTTGCAGATGACTTACGTGGTCGTAACGGTTTAATCCGTAT